>NC_048236.1:7158613-7170799 GCF_002007445.2 Ailuropoda melanoleuca
AAACTGAATAAAAACTTCCAAATTCATTTTGTAAGGCCACCATCATCCTGATACCAAACACAGATAAAGACATCGGAAAAAAACAAAAAACAACAACAAAAAACAAAAACAGGGAACCAAGGGCCAATACCTCCAATGAACAGAAATGCAAAGATCCTCAACAAATATTAGCAAACTGAATTATAAAATACCTTCAAAAATCATTCACCACAATCAAGTGGGATTTATTCCTGAGATGCAAGGGTAGTTCAATATTTGCAAATCAATCAACATGATACATCAGAGAAAGGATAAGAACTGGATGACCATTTCAATAGATGCAGAAAAAGCATCTGACAAAGTACAATATCCATTCATGATAGAAACTCTAAACAAAGTAGATGTAGAGGGAATATACCTCAACATAATAAAGGCTTGATATAAAAAAACAAAAAAACAAACAAACAAGCAAAAAAAACCACAGCTAACATCAACTCAGTGGTGAAAAACAGCTTTTCTTCTACGCTCAGAAAGATAAGGATGTCCCATCTCACCACTTTTATTCATAGTACTGGAAGTCCTAGACAGAGCAATCAAAGAAATAAAAGGCATCCAAATTGAAAAGGAAATTATATAACTGTCACTATCTCCAGATGACAGGATATTATATATAAAAACACTGAAGGCTCTGCCAAAAAATGACTAGAACTAGTAAATGAATTCAGTAAAGTTGCAGGATACAAAATTGATGTACAGAAATCCATCGCATTTATATACTCTAATAATGAAACAGCCGAAAGAAATTTAAAAAGCAATCCCATTTATAATTGCACCAAAAATAAATTACCTAGGAATAAACTTAGCCAACAAGGTAAAAGGCCTGTACTCTGGAAACTATAAAATATTGATGACAGAAATTGAAAAGGACACAAAAAATGAAAAGATATTCCATGCTCATGGATTGGTAGAACAAATATTGTTAAAATGTCCATAATATCTAAAACAATCTACAGATTTAATGCAATCCCTATCAAAATACCAATAGCATTTTTCACAGAACTAGAACAATCCTAAAATTTGTATGCAACCACAGAAGTCCCAGAGTAGCCAAACCAACCTTGAAAAACAATGCTAGAAGTATCACAATACCATATTTCAAATTATACTACAAAGATGTAGTCAAAAGAGTATAGTACTGACACAAAAATAGACACATAGACAATAAAACAGACTATAAAGCCCAGAATCAAAACCATGATTATATGATGAACTAACCTTTGACATAGGAGGCAAGAATTTGCAATGGGAAAAAGACAGTGTCTTCAACAAATGGTGTTGGGAAAACTGGACAGCTACATGCAAAAAAATAAAACTAGGTCACTTTCTTATACCATACACAAAAATAAATTCAAAATGGATTAAGGACCTAAGTGTGAGACCTGAAACTATAAAATTCCTAAAAGAAATCACAGGAATTATTTTCTCTGATATCAGCTGTAGCAACATTTTTCTAGGTATGTCTCCTGAGGCAAAGGAAACAAAAGCTAAAATAAACTATTGTGACTTCATCAAAATAAAAACTTCTGCACAGCAACTAAAAAAACTAAAGCACAACCTACTGAATTGGGAAGATATTTGCAAATGACATACCTGATAAAGGGTTAGAATCCAAATTATGTATCAAACTTCTAAACTCAATACCAGAAAATAATAATCCTATTTAAAAATGGTCAGAACACAGTTGTGCCTAGGTGGTTCAGTCAGTTAACCATCCAACTCTTGATTTCAGCTCAAGTCATGATCTCAGGTCCTAGGATCGAGCCCAGCATCAGGCTCCAGGTGGAGAGTCTGCTTGAAAATTCTCTGTCTGCCTCTCTCTCTGCGTCTCCCCCTGCTCTCATGCACATGCACTCTCTAAAATAAATAAATCTTTAAAAAATGGGAAGACGTGAACAGATATTTTTACAAAGGAGACATCCAGATGACCAACAGATACATGAAAAGATGCTCAACATCACTGATAATCAGGGAAATGCAAATTAAAACTACAATGACATATCACCACATACCTGTCAGAATAGCTAAAATCAAAAACAAGAAATAACAAGTGTTGAAGAGGATATGGAGAAAAAGATAACTTTGTGCCCTATTGGTAGGAATACAAACTAGTTCAGCCACTATAAAAGGATATAGGGGTTCCTCAAAAAGTTAAAAATATGGGGCACCTGGGTGGCTCAGTCAGTTAAGCGTCTGCCTTCCACTTAGGTCATGATTCCAGGGTCCCAGAATAGAGCCCCGCATCAGTCTCCCTGCTCAGAGGAGAGCCTGCTTTTCCACCTACTTGTGCTCATGCTTATGATGGTTCTGTCAAATAAATAAAATCTTTAAAAAAAAAATAAAAATAGAACTACCATATGATTCAGTAATCACACTGCTCAGAACATGAAAACACTAATTCAAAACAATTTATGCACCCCTATATTTACTGTAGCATTATTTACTGTAGCCAAACTATGGAAGCAGCCCAAGTGTTCACTGATAGATGAATGAATAAAATGTGGTATATATATAAATTGATTATTCAGTCATCAAAAGAACAAAATCTTGCTCTTTGCAACAACATGGATGGATCCGGTGAGTATGATGCTAAATGAAATAAATCAGTCTGAGAAAGACAAATACCATGTGATTTCACTCATAAGTGGAATTGAAGAAAACAAAACAAAGAGGAACAAAAAGAGACCAATAAATAAATAAAAGACTCTTACCTATAGAGAACAAACAAATGGTTGGGGGGGATGCGGGAAATAGGTGAAGGGGATTCAGAGTACATTTATCTTGATAAGCACTGCATAATATATAGAATTTTGAATCCCTATATTATACACCTGAAGCTAAGATAGCACTGTATTTTAACTATACTGGAATTTTAAAAATTCAAACAAAAAATAAAATGGATCTATTTTTGTATTTTTACAGACATTTTCCCAAAGACGACATGCAAATGGCCATCAGACTTATGAAAAGATGTTCAACATCACTAATCATCAGGAAATCAAATCCAAATTACAATGAGATATCACATCACACTAGTCTGAATGCATAAAAAAAATGAAAAGAAACACAAGAAAAAAGTATTGGTGAGGATGTGGAGAAAAGGGAACCCTAACGCGCTATTAGTGGGAATGTGAATTGATGCCACTATTGGGTGTTTACCCAAAGGAAACAAACACTAATTCACTAATTCCAAAAGACATATGCACTCATGTTTATTGCAACATTATTTATAATAGCCAAGATATGGAAGCAATCCAAACGTGTATGGATAAATGGCTAGAATAGCACACCACTTCCTCTGTCCTTCCTTCCCTCTCTTATATATAATGGAATATCGCTCAGCCATAGAAAGATGAGATGGTGCAATTTGCAACAACATGGATTGATCTAGAGGGCTTGTGCTAAGTGAAATGTGTCCTACATAAAAAGACAAATGCCCTATGATTTCACTTATATGTGGAACCAAACAAAACAAATGAACAAAAAGCAGAATGAGACCTATAAATACAGAGAACACACTGATAGTCACCAGAGGGGAAGGGAATGGAGGGAGAGGCCAAACAAGTGAAGGAAAGTGGGAGATTCTTTCCAGTTATGGAATAAGTGTTGGGAATAAAAGGTACAGCATAGAAAATAGTCAATGGTATTGAATTAAGGCTGCAAGTTAGCAGACAATAACCACACTTGTGGTGAGCACAGCATAGCATATAGAGCTGTTGAATCACTATGTTATAAACCTAAAACTAATATAACATCCTGTGTCAACTATATTTTTTAAAAAATGGCTACAAAATGTGCAAAGGAAACTGCCTCGCCTTCCGAAAACTAACTTGAAAATAGCAGAGATTTATACTGTAGGCTGTAAGAGTAGTGCATCAATGACAAATGACTAAATATTTTCCTGTCTGTTGTGCAGCTCCTCAAATATTCTTAAGATTTTTTTTTTAAGTAGTCCTTGGAAAAAATCCAGTCTAAAACAAGATAACACAGGACAGTTTTCAGTTCACAAATCAGAAAATACATCCCAAATACAAGCAGCTCATCCTGTCATTAGCTGCCACACTGTTTCTGGACATTCTTGATTTGAGTTAAGGAATGTGAAGGCTAGCCTACCAATAAGTACTTTCTCACTTCAAACCTACAACTTTAATGGCTGTATATTTGCAGAGCATGCTATTCTATCAAACAACGTAAGACAGGCAGTATTTTTATAGAAAAATGGTAACTAACCAACGCTTTTAAATAAAAGAATGTAATTGCAACCTTCCCAGGTACCTGCCTATAGACACTGTAGACACTTGCTGTACCTACCTATTTCTCTGCCCTTAAGACATTCAAACCCTATTGAGATACTGACCCTGATCCACCCCCCCCCCAATTAAAGTAAAACTAAGGAAACTTAGCCCAGGATTAATCTTTTTATTGTAGACTTCCTTTCACAAGCTGGGAGAGAGCCTCCATCTAATAGGTATTAATATCTGAGAATAGGACAATATCTTCGTTTTCATATAATTTTTTATGGAAATGAAATATAGTGGGTAAGCTATGAGGCAGCTAGATGCAGGTACTAAGCACACATGAGAAAAGATGGAGAAGGTACACAGAAATAAAGGGTTTAGCCTCTAGGTAGGGATTCACCTATCCTGTTTATTGTCTTTTTCCTTTGGAATTTGTGAATGGGATAAATTTTGGAGGGTACCTCCTACAGTTTGGCTTTGACTTCATCATCTTCAAATAACTGTTCTTTCTTCCTCTTATGTCAGTTTCCCAAAGCTGTAGTCTTATGGCCTTGCAATCTCCCAAAATCGTACCACCACTGAAATCTCAATTCCAAGCATTCTGACTATAACTCCTATCTTTTCAACTACATTTTGTCCTATTTAACAATTCTGTCATGTGGTTTTGTCTCCTACTTAAGAAAAAAAAGAAAAAGAAAAAAAAAGAAAAAGAAAGAAAAGAAATAAAGAAAAGAAAGAAAAGAAGAAAAAAATAGGAGCAATTGGTTGTGAGTTCCCTTTATAGTCTTACTACCAAATTCATTAATCTACTTGCATCTGTAATGAAATCTCTGCTCCTATCAAAGTTCCAAACGTTTTTTGGCCTAATCCCATTTCCTTTTGGTCTTTTCAAAAAAAAAAAAATCCTTCAAGGTCCACTATTCCCCCTCAAGTCTTTTTTTTTGGGGGGGGGAGGGTAAGTGGGAGGCTCTTTCCTGGATGATGTTCCTCATCATGAAATAAAACTAGTTTGTCAAATATTGTAAAAGTTGGAAGGCCAACAAATCTGAAAACAATTTCTGTTCACCCATTTCGTTACTACTTCATTTCTGGGTAACTCTTTGCAGTATACTTTATGGAAATTATTCTTACCTGAATTAACCATGCTCTGCTCTGGCCCCCATCTCTTTTCAACTACGCACTCTGCTGATTCCATCCAATCCCGTAACTGTTATCCTTAAAGCAATGACATGTGAATTCAAAGTTTCATCTTTGACTTCTACGAAATGACAGACTTAGCTATCCATATTCCTACTGCTCTGATTTTATGTCTAGTAGGGTTTTTTAAAATTTTTATATCCCAGAGTTCCTTTCATGAATTTCCATGTCCATGACTATTTTCCTTAGTCCAAGCTAGTTTCATTTTCACCAAAATGTCATCAATACTCTACTTTGTCATCCTCTACTCTTGTCCCTGTACTAACCCTATCATTTCTTAAGTTCTTTATATTAACTAGAATTTTGCTTTCTGGAAATAACTACTATAGCATTTTATGCATATATTCTCCCACTCATTACTTTGCCTATTTTCAACTATTTACTTATTTCAAAAATCTTGTTTCAATAAAAGTTGTCTGTGACGATATTTAATACCTAAATCTAAGGCATGGCGATGCTATGTTATAGTTGAAGGGGTCCAAGTCTTTCCTTAGCCTGATAAAATAATTATTTGGTATATTCATGTTAGACTATGTTTACTGATGACAAGTCAACAGATTTACATTTAAGCATAAAATAATCTTCATATAAATATGAATATTGAAATTAAACTGAATTGCATAGTCTAAGAATGTTTACAGATATTGAAATAACTTAGTTTGCTATAAAACTTCTGAGCTTTTAAAAGAAATATGTTGGTACATAGCCAAAAGGTGGCCAGTCAGTGTCTAATAACAGATGAATTTATAAACAAAATGTGGTAAGTAAAATGGAACATCATTCAGATTTAAAAAGGAAGGAAATTCTGACACATGATATAACATGGATGATCCTTGAGGATAAGTGAATAACCTAGGCACAAAAGAACAAGTACTCTATGATTCTACTTACAAGAACACAGAATAGTCAAATTTATAGACAAAAAGTAAAATGGTGATTGGCAGGGACCGGGTGATGGGAGAAATGAGGAGCTATTATATAATAGGTATAGCTTTAGTTTTATAAGATGAAAAGAATTCTGGAGATTGACTGTATAACAACGTGAACTTAACACTACTGAACTATACATTAAAAACTGGCCAAGATGATAAATTTTGTTCTATGTATCTTATATGTGTGTGTGTGTGTGTGTGTGTGTGTGTGTGCATACACACACACTTCACTTAGTGGTGTGCCTTAATTTCTCTAATAAAGAAATTTGCTGCATCTCCCTTAGTACAGAATTATAATTCATTTCGTTTTCACTACTGGAGTGAAATTGATCTTGCACTCCAGAGTCTGTGAGGATTATGCAGATAGAAATATAAATGAAGATCAATTTGAAGATAACTGAGCTGTTTATCAACTTGCAAATTAAGGGGAAAAAAAGAAGGATCAAGATGGGAAACTTTTTCTTGTATGAGTGTGAATTGGGAGCGGTCATGTGGCAAGGAGAAAACTGGGCATATGACAAATTAGGAAATATGGATGTGGCTATAAAAATGTATCTTGCCTTTAAAATACGAAATATGTGGTGGAAAAAAAACCAAAAGCTAAAAGTTCTTTATTTGTATGTCTCCACAAAATAACTAGTTTAGCTTGCTTTTTGTCTATTGTTCTGTCAACATTATTGCATCCCCTTTGGGAAAGAAATGGGGGAAAGGAAGAGTGATTGGCTTGGTGAAAGCTGTGGGAAAATGTTCCTGGGGAATGATAAACCTCAAATGTCTCTTTAATACTTTTCAAATTTCAGCCTAGAGTTAGTACTTCACCCATTTAAATACCCAGATAGTGAAAAATCTGCAAGATCAGCCAATGGCAGGTAGGTCCCTCGATATAGGAAGGAGCTGAAAAGACCAACTTGTTAGAGAATATCAGGTCACTATTTCTGCCTGTTCCCCTGAGGTCATAAAGGTGATGGGTGAGAGACAGGCTCCATACTGTCATACGCTTAAAGCACCAATAACTACCTTTGATTTCCCAAATTTGAAGTCTGGCAATTCTGGGTTTATTGGATTGATGCTTCACTCTGATATGCAAACTTAATGGCTTTTCTATATTCTGACTGAGATCAAAACATTTTAGAAAAAGGAAGGCAAAATCTCTAATTCTTGTCTCTTTGGATTGCTATCCACCAAAACACACATCTTTATCCAGAACTGAGCTTCTTGAAGGCAGGATTATCTTGTATTGTGGTACTTCCCTTCAACTTCTACTTGGCCACTAGTCGGGTGTGTGTGTGTGTGTGTGTAAGTAAATAATCGGAAAGAAAAGGAGATGAAGCCCAGAAATACACAGAGATGAGGAGGTGTTGCCAAATACAGAGAAACAGGATGGATTGGATTAAGAATTTTGTTCACTAAACTTGAGTGAAACAAGCTTTGATTTACATCCAAGTTTTGTTGTGTGGTAGCATGCACTAGCTTCCGTTCTTCTTTAAATTCTCTAAGCTTTGGTCTTCAAGTTTGTAAATGGATATGAGCATATCTACTAGATCATTTTGGTGGTCAAACAAAATAACCTAAGTAAAAGTACTTGGTAAAGCTTTCTATAAATTTAAAGTATTATGTAACCCATGATGGAGGTTAACTAAATGTTATAGTTTTAAGTCCTCATGTTTTGATACATTTTTTATAATTTGAGCCCTGAGATGAAATACCATTCTTTCCAAGAAAGTCAGGTAGACTGCAAAGCTTTACCAAATATTAATGGGGTGAATAGGAACTGATGGGATACTGGTGAGATTTCTCCATCTCATTAGATACTGGTGAGCTATCTCACAATTTGAATAATGCAATGTGTATGAGGTATAATACAAGAAACAGGTTGAAGGGAATTTAGGCTTATTTTTAAAAATAATAATTATGTCAAAAGGCACCTAAAGTCTAATTCAGTTACTCCCCTGTCCAATATTTACAGCATTTCTCCAAGTTTCCTTAACCTTTATATAAAGTGAAGAGGGTCTATATAAAATATTAATGTTTCTGAGAAAATTTTAAAACACTTTCAAAAACATTTTTCAATACATAAATAAATAAATAAATAAATGCAGAATGGGAGCAGGTTCCACCAAGCTGAAAAATTTCTTTTGTAAGAAAATTATAAAGGAGAGCATGGATTTAATTATGTATCCATTTTGGAAAACTAGAAAGATGGAGTGGACCCCTTCAGCAGCTGTTGGTTCCCCATCAGTTGTTTTTCAAGGAATCTCCTTGTGAAACTTTCCGCTGAAGAGTGTATTTGCAAATATTACTAAATTCTAAATCATATGTTGTCTTTTTCTCCCTCTTTCCAGAGAACTAGCCTCAACGAAGAGCTGGGTTTATCATTAGTATGTCCAGGCTTTCTGACAAAAGTAAACAGATATTGATCTGGAATAAATAATTTCCTCCACTTAATGAATCCCTGACTACTAATAATGTTAAATTAACTGTTGGTTCTTTCCCATGTTCCAAGCAATAACACATTATATTTGATAATTCTTGAAAGCTTTCATAGTGACTTCTTACTTGTCCTCTTTCTTCTCCCTCTCCTCTCCTTTTTCCTTCCTTCCCTTCTTCATTTTTATACTCAAAATAAAATAGGAACATTTTCTTGCCCCAAATTCAAATGAGAAACCTGAGGTTCAGGAAATACATGATTTTCTCCCTCTAGCTCAAGGTCACATAACTTAAATTCCAAGAGTCTAATCAGGGGCCTTTACTCTTCTACATATTCATTCATGCGATAAATATTGAGTTCCCACAGGCACCTGGAACTGTGCAAGGCAGTGCTGAGGGCATATTGAATGAGAAACACAGGCTTCACCCTCCAGCAGTCTAGCAAGGCAGATAGGCAATTAACAGGTAACTGAGAAGGTAAGAAGGATTGTGAAGGAAATTACACAGTACGTTTTAAGTAAATGTGGATGGGATGGAAGAGGCCTTTGGAATCACTGAAGTTATTTATCTCTGAGAAAATGGTGTTTGAGTCCTGAAGAAAAAGGAGACATTAGATAAAAATGAGTATGGAGAAGGGATGTTAAGTTTAAGGGAACAGAAAATGATAGGAGTGCCCCAAACATTTGGAAGTTGAAAGATATACACAGAAATTACAGTGGGAGATTCTCAGCTTGATCCTTGTTTTTTTTTTTTTTTTCTCTGTCTGAATGCTCTATCCCAAGATGTTCTTGGAGCTTACTGTTTCTCCTCATTAGGTCTTGGCTCAAACAGGACCTTATTGATGAGGTCTTCTTTGATCACATGATTTTAAATTGAACCCTCTCTAGAGGACTCTGGGAAACATGGCAAAGTAGAAGGATCCTAAGCTCACCTTGTCCCACAGACGCATCAGTGCATCCACCCCCAGAAAACAACCTGAAGACTGGCAGAACAGATATTTCACAGTTAATCATAGAGAGGAAGATACATTAGAAAAGGCAAGAGACATGGAAACATGGTCCTAACAAGACTAACCACAAATGGGGGAGACACCAGGAGTATGAAGAAGAGAGAGAAGCAGGTGCCACACTAGGCACCCTAAACATGAAGGACCTACACTAGAAAGACCAGTCCCCGTAACATTTGGTTTTGAAAAACACTGGGGCTTAACTTCATGGGTTTTTATAACCAGTGGGGCTTAAGTACAGGGACTCTAAACATCAATGGATTCAGCTCTGGGAGAGCCAAAGAGGAGGGGAATATGAAAGTAAGTCTCCACCCTTAAAGAGACAGCATAAATAACAACCCCACCAAGATACAGCATAGAAGCAGTTTAAAAAAAAAAAAAAGTCAGGGTTATATGAAAGGAGATTTATTTACTAATCCCAGAACATGTGCTAAAGGGGTAAGGATCTTTAGACTTCTCCAAGAATAAAGAACCAGCAGGCACCATTCCCATCCCTAGATCAGATAGATGGACACCTGCAGGAAACAGTATGAACACTCCCACCTAACTTGTTAACACTGTGCTCTGCTCCTACATTCTGCAAATCCCCCCCCCCACCTAACTTGCCCCTCCAAAGCAACTCCTGACACATCTCATCCTACACGCAGCCATAGCAGGAACCAGCACCACACTGAAGTGACTCCTGCCCTGGGCAGAGGGGAAGATAACTACATACACCAGTATTTCCCCAGATCCCCCCCAAAACCCTGTAACTGCCAGTACAGAGAGAGTGTCCTATCAGTGCATCTGCAGTCCTGGCAGACATCGGGCCTGACTGCTAGCCCTGCTCACCACAGGAAGCCTCTCAGGGGACGAGGCAGGAAGAACACCTTGCAGTTTTGTGTGACTGCAGCCTCAGAAAACTGGCTGAGGGCAGGCATGTGGTCTGACTGCTGACAGCACCCAACTATAAGCCTATGATGGCCCTAGATGTGCCTCTTAATAGCACAGGAACTAAACCACAACAGGTAAAGTAGGCCATTACAGCTAACAGGCTGAAGACAAAAAAGACTCAATTGCAATAGTAGGGCACACATAACCCATATAAGAGACATTTTTGAAGTGACTGGTTCTGGTGAACAAGGACCACTGCACTGCAGAGCACCATGAGACCTCTTCTCCAGAAAACCACTACTTTCAAAATCAAGAGACACAACTGACCTCCCTAATACATAGAAACAAACACAGAGAAACAAACACAGAAAGTTAGACAAAATGAAGAGACAGAAGAACAGGTCACAAATGAAGGAATAGACAAAACCACATCAAAAGAGCTAAATGAAATGGGCCTAAGCAATATGCCTCATAAAGAATTCGAATCATCATAGATACTTACTGGACTTCAGCAAAGAGTGGAGCATCTCAGTGAGACCTTCAACAAAGAGGATAAAAAGTCCTTCAGAGATGAAAAACTAAGTAACAAATTAAAAAAAAAAAAAAACACTAAAATCAATATCAGATTAAAGAAAGCAGAAGAATGGATCAGTGAGCTAGAAGACAGTACTGGAAAGCAACCAAGCTGAAGAGCAAAAGGAAAAAAAAAAAAAATAGGCCAAGGGAACTCTACATCATCATCAAGGATAACATTCCCATTAGAGGGATGCCAGAAGAAGAACATAAAAAGAAGCAGAACATTTGAGGGAATAGCTGAAAAATTCCCTAACCTGGGGAAAGAAAAGAGACAGATCCAGGAGTTAGAGAGAGACCCCAACAAAATCAACCCAAGGAGGTCCACATCAAGACACATAATTCAAATGGCAAAAATGATAAAGAATGATAAAAATAAAAATAATGATAAATTTTTAAAAACAGAAGAGAGAATTAAATAGTTACATACAAGGGAAACCCCATAAGGCTATCACCTGATTTTTCAGAAGCTTTGCATGTCAGACAAAGTGACATGATCTATTAAAAAGTGTCAAAAGGACAACAAAACAAAACAAAAACAAAAAAATCTGAAACCAGGAATACTATGCCCAGCAAGGCTACCATTCAGAATAGAAGAAGAGATAAAGAGTTTCCCAAATAAACATTGAAGGAGTTCATTACCACTAAGCCAACCTTATAAGAAACTAATTAAAGAGAATTCTTTGAAGAGAAAGAAAAAGCCATAATCAAGAATAAGAAAAATAAGGGAAAAAAATCACAAGGAAATACAAATAAAAGTAGTAGATTAATCACTTATATAACCAGTATGGTGGTTGAAGTAAAAGCAGTAAAATCAATTATATCTATAAAAATCAGTCAAATCTGGAAAGAACAGAATATATAATATATATAATATATAAATATATAAAATATATAATATATA
>NC_048236.1:7170899-7236740 GCF_002007445.2 Ailuropoda melanoleuca
ATATATATAATATATATAATATATAAATATATAAAATATATAATATATAAATATATATAATACATATAATATATAATACATATAATATATAAATATATAATGTATAATATAAATATATAGTATAATATATGTAATATATAAATATATTATATAACATAATATATAATGAACTTAAACACTAAAAACACTAAAAAAAAAAACCCTATTAAAAAATAGAAGACAGGAATACATATTTTTCCGAAGAAGATATACAAATGGCCAACAGATACATGAAAAGATGCTCAACATCATTCACTATCAGGGAAATGCAAATTAAAAGCACAATGAGATATCTTACACAGGTCAGAATGGCTAAAATAAAAAAGAAACAAGAAAAACAAGAAATAACAAGTGCTGGCAAGGATGTGGAGAAAAAAAACANTTGTGCACCTTTGTTGTATGTGCAAATTAGTGAGGCCACTGTGGAAAACAGTATGCCCAAAGAAAATGAAAACACTAACTCAAAAAGGTATATGCACCCTTATGCTTACTGCAGAATTATTTACAACAGCCAAGATATGGAAGCAACCCAAGTATCCATCAATAAATAAATGGATAAAGAAGATGTGCTATGTACACACACACACACACACACACACACACACACACACACACGGAATATTACACCACCATAAAAAAGAGTGAACTCTTGCCATCTGTCACTACATGGATGGACCTGGAATATAATCCTAAGAGAAATGTCAGACAAATACCATATGACCTCATTCATACATGGAACTTAAGAAACAAAACAAAGAAATAAAAAAAACAGACAAATTCAGAGAAGAACTGTTTACCAGAAGGAAGGTGGGTGGTGGGATGGGTGAAACAAAGGGGATTAAGAGTAAATTTAATCTTGATAAACACTTGGAAATGAGAATTGTTGATCACTAAACAGTTATATCTAAAACTAACATCACCTTGTTAATTATCGTGAACTAAAAATAGTTAAAAGTTAAATTGAACACTGTCAGCATTCCCTATTCCCCTTTAGAACTTTATTTTCCTCTACTGCATTATCATTGGGGATATACTCTACACTTCTGTCTTTCCTTCTTATCTGGAATTTAAATCCTGTGAGAACAGGGCTATTAACTCTTTTGTTCCCCCACAGTATGACACACTAGCACATAGTAGTCAGTAAGTATGTGCCAAGTAAAAGATAAAGGAGGCAGTAATAAAAGAACAGCAAAAAAGCAGGGGCAAATCTTTCAGGATGGCTTATGCCACAGAAAATATTTATCTTAACAATGAAAAACATTGTGGATAGATCTAAAGGAAATAATTTGTGTTTTTAAAAAAGAATACTTTGATTTAATGTGGAAACTAGACTGAAAAGGGGTGAAGCAGATACAGGGTGAGTATCAAGGAATTCATTGTAGTAATTGAAGCTACAAATATTAAGAGGCTGCTAAAAAGTTACAGATAGTGATCTGGTATTGGAAGAATTAAAACATCATTCTTATTGGATAGGACCTTTATGCCCTGTTATGGAATTTGAACTCAAATTCTGCATACATGGGTTCTAGGTGACCCTACTGGGAGTGTGATATTTTGTGTTTTGGAAAGATGATTCTGACAGCAGTATCTAGAAAGTTGAATCTGGGGCTTGATAAGAATGAATGTGCCAGGTGAAGGTGAAGTGACTTGTTCAAGTTTACATGACCAATAGAAAACAGAGTTGAAATCCTGGCTTCAAGTGTAATGCTATTACCACTAAACTATAACATGTTTGCTATAATGATATTAGTTGATAATAGTAATAGTTGATAATATCACATCTATTTGAATAGCAAATTTTGTATATATATAATCTTAGGATTTCTGTGCAGTAATCCTATTTCATATATATACACACATGAATATATATGATATACACGTGTATATATATGATATATACATATATATGCATAAATATATACATTCTCTATATATATATATAGAGAGAGAGAGAGAGAGAGAGAGACACACACACACACAGAGGATATACACATACCCATCCACCTACCCTAATTCAGTGATGCAAAGGCTATGGGTCTTCTAGCCTCCAAGTCCAGAAGAGCACACCATTATTGAATGACTTTTTTCCTATTCTTCTCAATTCAGGCCTGAAGCTGAAGCTGGAATTTCCTGCTTTTGTTTCCGCCCCCCCCCACCCCGCCCGCCTCCTCCCAATACAGCCTTCTCACCCCTTATTGAAAAAGACATGCCTTTTGGGGTTTTCCTTGATCCAAAAGCCTAAATACTCATTCCCTGGCAATTTAACTCTTGGAGAATTTGTGGTACTGATAAAATACATCCTGTTTAGTGTTATTAGAATTTTTATTACATGGAAGCAGATATAATAAGCAAAAGCCTGTAGGTCAGGGGAAACTTTCATATAGAACAAAATAGAATAAATTTTTTTTTCCTCTGAACTAAACAAGCAAAACAACCCCCCCAAAAAACAATCAACTTCTTTTTGATATCAAGACCCATAATCCTTTCATTATGTCAATTTACTTGCATAATATTCTTAGAAAATTAACTAAAAGTAACATTTGAGAAACATTATTTTAACTGGAAATTTTCAGTTATGAAGAAAGAATGTTAAATATCGTATTTCAATTCTGACTGGATTATTGAAGGAAAATGTTTACACAAACATCAGATTTGTGAACATAAATTTGTATCCATTTATACCAAAAAAAGTGAAATCTTCCAAAATAACTCAATCTTTCCATTTTCATGGTAGTTCAGACAGTGATGAACTAGAGTATTAGTTCTTGCTTACCATAACTTAGCTACTATGGGAAGGCAAGATTTTGATTGCTAGGCAAGCCACATTTGCCCAGAAGCTATTTCAGAAAATTCCTCTGAGTCATGATGTAAACCATGAATGGTTCTTTTTTTGAGACACTGACTGCTCACTACAAAATTAGTTTTGACTCCTATAAAGTTATTATTTAAGAAACACTGACTACTGTTCAGAGATCAAAGCAGAAAAATAATTTGGCTTCTGTATATGTGCTCAAGATAATTAGTTATAAATTGACTTCACCTAGTCTTTGGCAAAGAATAAGCTCAGCTGGGGTCGTAAAAGCCTATGACAGCCAAGTAAAATTGAACAATGCTTGTCATGTATAAAGATTCCAGCCCTGGAAGGGGTATAGGGGCTGAAATCAAGCCAACACTCAGCCTGTAGGTATTCAGGGAAAGTAACTTCCCCAATTTGCCTAGAATAGTGTATAGTCTGGCTGAGCTACTTGACCTTGGGCAACACTCTCAAGCCATATGTATATAATTTACATTGTAAGTTCTATATTCAGGCACATGTGTATTTTTGTTCACAATTTTAATGTAATTGGGCTTTTTCCTAGATGTATCCTGTCTCAAAAAATTATCAAAAAATAGTATTAGTAAAATATCTGTTATTTTCTAGTAAAACAAGTTCTGTTACAAATTTATTAAAATGGACACCATTTTTTTAAAACTTATTTTGGTAACTGCTGGTACCATGAATAACTTATGGAAAAGTTAGCTCAAGAGATTAAAGACAGGCATACATCAGATTTTATGGGTTCTCTTCTAGATGGCTGCAGTAAAGCAAATACTGGAATAAAGCAAGACCAATGAATTGGTTGGTTTTCCAGTGCATATAAAAGTAATGTTTATACTATGATCTATTAAATGTGCAATAGCATTATGTCTTAAGACAATGTACATGCCTTAATTTTAAGATACTCTATGGCTTTAAAAATGCTAACTATCATTTTTGAGCTTTCAATGAATCCATCTTGCTGGTGGAGGGTCTTGCCTAGATGTTGATAGTTGCTGACAGACCAGGGTGGTAGTTGCTGAAGGTGGAGGAGACTAGGGTAATTTCTTAAAATAAGACAACAATGAAGTTTGTCACATTCATTGACTCTTTTAGGAACAATTTCCCTGTAGCATGTGATGCTGTTTTAGAGCATTTTACCCACAGATGAACTTGTTCCAAATTGGAGTCAATCCGCTGAAGCCCTGCCACTGCTTTATCAACTAAGTGTAATATTCTAAGTCTTTTGTTGTCATTTCAACAATCTCCACAGCATCTTCAGCAAGAATACATTTCACCTTACAAAAGAAAACAAAAAAAAAGCAAAAGCAAAAACAAAAACATCACTTTCCAGGGCGCCTGGGTGTCTCAGTCTGTTAAGCATCTGCCTTCTGCTCAGGTCATGACCCCAGGGGCCTGGGATGGAGTCCTGTATCAGGCTCCCTGCTCAGTGGGGAGCCTGCATCCCCCCCCCACCTCTCCCCCTGCTTGTGCTCTCTCACACGGTCAAATAAAATCTCTAAAAAATAAATAAAAATAAGAATAAATAAGTAAAAACCACTCTCCTTGCTCATCTATAAGAAGCAATAACTGATCCATTCACGTTTTATCCTGATATTGCAGCAATGCAGTCCCATCTTCATGCTGCACTTCCAATTCTAGCTCTCTTGCTAATGGCACTCCATCTGCAGTTACTCCCCCTCCACAGAATTCTTGAACCCCTCAAAGTCCTCCATGAGGGTTGAAATCGACTTCTTCCAGACTCCTGTTAGTGCTGATATTTCAAGAATATCACAATGTGATTCTTAATAGTATCTAGAACAGGGAGTCCTTTCCAGAAGACTTTCAGTTTATTTTGCCCAGATCCATCCGAGGAAGCACCATCTGTGGCAGGTATAGCCTCACAAAACGTAGTTCTTAAACAGGAAGACATGAAAGTAGAAATTACTTCTTGATCCATACACTGCAGAATGGATGTTGGTTATCAGGCACGAAAACAACATCAATCTCATCGTGCATCTCCATCAGAGCTCTTGGTCAACTGTGTTGTAACCAGAGGTACTTTGTTGTTCCGTTTATAGAGCACAGGGAAAGTAGAACTGGTATAATTCTCAAGGGTCCTTGGATTTTCAATATGTTAAATAAACATTGGCTTCAACTGAAGGTCACCAGCTGCATTAACCCTAACCAGAGAGTCAGCCTGTCCTTTGAAGATTTGAAGCCAGGAATCGACTTCTCTCTGGCTATTAAAGTCCTAGGTGGCACTTTCTTCCAATATAAGGCTGTTTCATCTACACTGAAAATATGTTTAGGGTAGCCACTTATAATTCTCTTAGCTAGATCCAGAGAACTTGCTGCAGCTTCCACATCAGCACTCGCTGCTTCACTTTGCACTTTGATGGCATGGAGACAGCGTCTTTCCTTTAACCTCATGAACCCACCTCTGCTGGCTTCAGACTCTTCTTTTGCAGCTTCCTCCCCTCTCTCAGCCCTCACAGAATTTAAGACAGTTAGGGCCTTGCTCTGTATTGGTCTTTGGCTTAAGGGGATGTTGTAGCTTATTTGATCTTCTATCCAAGGCACTGGAACTTTCTCCATTTCAGCAATAAGGCTGTTTCTTATCATTCGTGTGTTCACTGGAGTAGCACTTTTGATCTCCTTCAAGAATTTTTCTTTGCACTTAACGCTTGGCTATTTGGTGCAAGGGGTCTAGGTTTTGGCCTATCTCAGCTTTCAGCATGCCTTCTTTACTATGCTTAATCTTCTCTAACTTTTGATTTAAAGTGAGACATACGTGACTCTTCCTGCCATTTGAACACTCAGAGGCCATTGTAGGTTTAATAAGTGGCCTACTTTCAATATTGTCAGGCCTCAGGAAATAGTAAGGTCTGAGGAAGGAGAGAGACAGGCAAAGAAAGCCAGTTGGTGAAGCAGCCAGAACACACCCAACATTTATCAATTAAGTTCATCTTCTGTGGTCATGGTTTACGGCCAGGAGAATTATATCTGTAATTATCACAATTACAGATATAACATCAAAGATCACTCATCTCAGATCTCCATAACAAACATGATAATGAAAATGTATGGAATATTGCAAAAATTAACAAAATGTGAAACAGACGTGAAGCAAATGCTGTAGGGAAAATGGCAGCGATAGACTTGCTCCATGCAGGGTTTGACACAAAAAATCAAAATTTGAAAATTTGAAAAAAATGCAGCATCTGTGAAGTGCAATAAAGTAAAGCACAATAAAGCAAGGTGTACCTGTACTTAGAATTTTAAGATGCCCTAACATCTTTGATTTGGTTAGAAACAAAAGATGAGGTTTAGATAATTGTTCAAATGTATATGGCAAATAAAAGATACAATATAAATTTCTATCAATTCATGTCCCACATAATAACGTATCTCTAAGTGGGCACTCCTTTTCCCCCACTATGTTCAAATCTAACAAATCAGTGCATGCTACTATCACCCAGAAATAATCCACTCAAATTGTCAGTGATCTATGAAGATTTCATTGAAAATATTTCAGTAGATTTGCAAGATATTTACCTCACATGAACCATGGCAAAACTTCTTTAAATAGAAGTTTAGCCCCCAAACCTAGTAGTCCCCAGAATATTGTCAATAGAATCACAGTCAGTTCTATCCCATGCAGACCCCAGTATTTTTCAGTCTTCATCCCCTTTCTCATTTTCCAAACTGCAATTACTTCCTTACTTCATCGTACAGAACAATTCTGCAAACTTGCCCACCTATACTTACTCTACAGCTATCCAAGCAAGGGCACTCCATTTTTAAGGACTCATTACTCCTTATGATACCACAGGGAATGATTATGATACAATCTTGACATAGATACATGCATTTTTCTCATTTTATTCATTGGACAAGAATTTATCAAGAGTTTACTTTGATTTTTCTGAAGCTGACCTGGTAATCCTTAAAAGGGGACATACCCACTGAATTTTAAATGTATTCTACTAAGGCTAAGTTTATGCTTTTATATACAGTGGCTTTCTTCCAATACCTCAAAGAGTCAGGCAACGTGAACTTGGTAGTTTGCTTGCAATGACCTACAACTGTAGAAGATGGGATTTTGGAAGCTTCTTCTATTAACCAAGAGTCTCTTTGGATCACCTGGTCTCTTACTGCCTGTCCCAAGAATTCTTTCATACCTGGGAGGTCAGAGGATTTAAGCATATATAGAGGGCATTTTCATATCCATTCACTATATATTTTTCCCAGAGATGGAAAAAAAAAGTTAAGAATTACTTAGGACACTTTACATACATGAATGTTCAGCAGTAAAATTTTAGGCCAGTTGAACCAGGACACAGATTGTGGTGGTATAAAAAAGCTTTCTCCACATTATATATACAAGCGATCTGTTTTTATCTCTATCTATTCACAGAAATCTGTTTTATGAAAAGGGGACAAAAGACAAGTTTTTTCTTGCCTCCATGACCAGAAGAAAATCAAGGGAGGGTAAATGTATGTGTTTGGGCGAGGGTAGGTTATATGGAATTATGAAACTTGGTGCAGAACGGAACGTGGCCCAAAAGCTGGGGAGAGGAAACTTTTTACCTCAAGCTGCAACCGGAAAAACTCTGTTGCGTGATGAAGATATGAGAGTTGAGAATTAAAACAAAAGCAAAAAACAAACAAAAACACATGTGAGAAAAAGAAAAGTGGCCATGATGTAGATTCTTCGAGGAGTTTTTATTTAGTGAAAAAAAGGTAAGAAAATAGTTGATAACATTTCCTGAGCTAAAGCCACAAAGTGGCAACGTAGAGAGATCAGCACCCAGACTTTCTGAGGAGTGCTGATGTACACTCACAATTGGAAGTCAGGTCCACAGGCAATGGGCAGAGAAGGCTTGGGTTCTATCAGCTTCCCAAAAGTGGACTTAGGGCTCCAAACTGATCTTAGCTACAGCTTTATCTCCTCGATTGTATTTTCTTAGGATGCAGAGGCCTAGAAAAATGTGTGTTACTTGGGTTTTAGTAAGAAAGGTAACTAGATTTATGAACAGAAACCTGGTAAACAATGATGGTCCCTGAGACAAATTAAATAAATAGGCCTCCTTATCCTTAGGGTCTATTTCACTGACTGCTCCTAATGGTTTGTGATTTTAAAATGAGAAATCACCCTAGAAATAGAAATCATTTTTACTAAGATTGATGACTAAAGCTTTGGTTGCTCAACCTGGCAAAGTCAGTTTGTAGAAAGAGCCAGGGAAGTGATTTCCCCAAAAGAGAGAAGATCCAGTGGGGCTGTTCCTTTGGTCTGTACTGCTTCCATGTATCTTTATATTAACCATTTTAAAGTTAAAGTATTAATGTTCATTTTTCCTTATATTTTGTCTAATCTTGAAACCCTAGGCAATAAAATTTTTCTTATTTTTAGTATTTTTAACAGAAAATTTATAAATTATGGTTATGGGGAAAAATTTTGATCCAAATTTGATCTGGGATAGAAATTCCTTGCTTAATGTAATTGCCACACTTTTCTTGGCAGGTAAAATGCTTAAATTATCTGATGTAATTTCTGTGATTGCCAGAGATGGGGACAGGGGGCAGAGGATAGAAGAAATGATTGAAGGGGGTCAAAAGGTAAACATTTTTAAAATGCCAACCACATAGGTGATCATATGTATACCTATTCACAAAAAAGAAAATTGGCACCAAGTATTTTTAAGTCAAGAAAAAAAATAATGACAGTATATGAAGTTCCTCAGGGAAGTTGTGACATGAATCAAGATTAGCTTTATAATAAAAACCATATTCATTTGACGTCTGCCTATTCAGATTTTGTGCAGGTAGAACAGTGCTTGAGCTGAAACGTAACTTTGCAGTATTTATAGAGTTCCCAAAGCAAATCAATGAGTTTAGCATATTGCCCAGAAAATTTAAATTAAAGGTGGCTTGAAACTATTCTAGTACTCCCACTGTCATACAATTGATTGGAAAATTAGAAATCAGTTTTATCTATTCATTTACATAACCTACATTTAATTTATGAGTAGGAATACTAAGGCTTCATTGCCTTAGTAACAAAGTTCAGATTTCTTATTTAGGTGGAATTTTCATTCATGTACTCCAAATAAAGTTGTCAAGTAAATCACAACTACTTATAATTTTGCATTAGTTTCAGGTCCAGCATTATTTGGGGGCATTGATATTTTTTATATCTAGTGGACACCAGAAACCTTGTATACAGCTCACAGAAGAAAATGTGGCCCTCAAAGAGGTTCTTTTAATTTTGTTCGTAAACCAGTTTAGATGTTACTTTCCTTTGTTCTGTACTTCAAGTTTTTCTAAAATAAAATATCCCACAGGTACAGGGTTTAAGAAATCTAGGCCATGCTTACTCAATGAAAAAGAAAAGAGGTCTGATGTACTTCATTAAGATTAAAATTTGTTCAGGGAAACCAATTATCCCATCCACCCTTCTGACTATCATTCAAGAGTCTACAAATATTTAATCAACATCTTTTCTTGCAGTAACTGCTCAGGCAATGTTTATCTTGCAAAATCTTGTCCCAGAAAATGTCTTTACCAAGAAGAAAAAAATCAGTGAATTAGCCTAGTGTACAAGTTTGTAATACAACTTTGATATATTCCGCAAAATAAATTGTCTGAAACTAATTTTAACAGATGTTCATTTGTCTGACATTACTCATGCACATGTGCACAGGTTGGCCCCATTCACATTATGGATGTATATTAATAGTTAGGAAAAGCAGCCGGGAAAGAGGGTAGGTGTTACATCTTAGAAGCCCAGGCTTTGAGTTTTTTTGTTTTCGTTTTTGTTTTTAAGAAGTTACCTTTGACANACTACTCAGGCAATGTTTATCTTGCAAAATCTTGTCCCAGAAAATGTCTTTACCAAGAAGAAAATCAATGAATTAGCCTACTGTACAAGTTTGTAATACAACTTTGATATATTCCGCAAAATAAATTGTCTGAAACTAATTTTAACAGATGTTCATTTGTCTGACATTACTCATGCACATGTGCACAGGTTGGCCCCATTCACATTATGGATGTATATTAATAGTTAGGAAAAGCAGCCGGGAAAGAGGGTAGGTGTTACATCTTAGAAGCCCAGGCTTTGAGTTTTTTTGTTTTCGTTTTTGTTTGTTTTTGTTTTTAAGAAGTTACCTTTGACATTTTTAGTTTCCCACTAACAGGTTTATATAGTTTGAGTTAATCTGTCTCTCAGAAAGTTTTGATTATATCTGCCTATAAAATATGAAAATAGTCTTCTGCAGCATTCTCATGGGGTCCTACTTGCAAATCTGTGAAATCTGTGTTTAGAGAGACAGTATAGACTCAGGGAACCAGTCTTTGAGGAACAGTCTCTATGTAAGGCCATGTAGGTCTTGAGGGAAACCAATCTGTACAGATTCCCATAAACAAACAAAAGCCTGGGAAGAGGAGGTGAAAGAAAGAGGAAAGCCAATAGAGGAGGCGAAGAAGAAATGTGGAGTCAAGCTGACTATCTGGAGACACTAATCTTAATCCACAGATGATAGAATCACTGGCCTCAGACTAGAATAACTTATTTCTATTAAAAAAAAGTTCATGCCCCTCTTATGAAATACAAAAATATTTTTTAAAAGACCACTAGGTAAGTTTCCTGAGAAAACCTTAATAATTGATTCTATGATTCTAATTATTGTCCAAGCTTATTTTCTACTTCCTTATTTAATCAAGGAGGTTTTACATAAATAGAATTGCCTTATTGTAGCTACTGTGTATATATTAAAAATATATATCATAATTCTTGGCTGAATCTTGATTATTCAAAGAAGGGTTGTAATTTCTGAATTATTGGTGCCCTTTTAAAAATCTCTCCTATTGTATAATCCTTAAAACAGCATGTGAAATAAATATTATTCTCACTTGACAGGTAAGAAAAATTAGGTCCAGATAGGCTAAGACACCTTTCCAAGGATCTCAAAGCTAGTGGATAGTAGAGGTAAGACTTGAACCCTAGCCTGCTATTTTTAGTCTACCCGAGGCTCAGATGCATTGCAGGAGAGGATGCAAAGCCAGCACGCCTTGTGGAGAGGTAGGAGAAGCCTCCTCAGACAAATAAAAATTAAAATAAACGGAACAGTTCTTTCTGTGAAAACTTGCTAAGTGTGTGTACCACACTCTACAGTGAACTGAGTCTAGAATTCATTTCTGGTAGGAGATCTTAATGAAAGATATCAGAATAAAATTGACACAGCCCTTCAATGATCAAGAAGATTTACAAAAAAAGACAATAACCCAGATTAACAGTAGAAGCAAAGTATAAATGAGACAGAGAAGTTTCTCAACTATTCAGGAAAAGCAATCTGGACAAGAGGGTGAACGGATACAAATTAGTAGGGTAAACAAAAAACATAACAGAACCTAGCCAGAAGTAGATGTTTCCAAATCAGAATAAACTAAGAATTGTCACCATACTCTCCTCTTGCATAAAGTGTGTCCAGATGTTGCCTTACAAATCTACAGCAATACAGAGTTTATGTCTTTGAGCTAATGGTCTCAAGCATGTGTTCAAATGACTTGCTACAGAGAGATAAGGTTGATTCAAAAAATAGCAAGAAAAAAGTCCTATCTTCCTAATTTTGTGAACTCGAAATTTGAGAACCTCAATTTTGAAATGCTCTTCAAATGTAATTTTAATAAATATGTTAACATTTGTGTACATGGTACATTTCTCCCATTTCCGTATATATTCCTTTTTGTTTTAATGAGTATTAAATGCATACTCTTCATGAATAAGGGAATAAAGTTTTCTGAATTAATTACATGCCTTGGTAGGTAAATGTCCCATTCAAAACTTATGATCTACTTTCTTTNTCATTTGTCTGACATTACTCATGCACATGTGCACAGGTTGGCCCCATTCACATTATGGATGTATATTAATAGTTAGGAAAAGCAGCCGGGAAAGAGGGTAGGTGTTACATCTTAGAACCCCAGGCTTTGAGTTTTTTTGTTTTCGTTTTTGTTTTTAAGAAGTTACCTTTGACATTTTTAGTTTCCCACTAACAGGTTTATATAGTTTGAGTTAATCTGTCTCTCAGAAAGTTTTGATTATATCTGCCTATAAAATATGAAAATAGTCTTCTGCAGCATTCTCATGGGGTCCTACTTGCAAATCTGTGAAATCTGTGTTTAGAGAGACAGTATAGACTCAGGGAACCAGTCTTTGAGGAACAGTCTCTATGTAAGGCCATGTAGGTCTTGAGGGAAACCAATCTGTACAGATTCCCATAAACAAACAAAAGCCTGGGAAGAGGAGGTGAAAGAAAGAGGAAAGCCAATAGAGGAGGCGAAGAAGAAATGTGGAGTCAAGCTGACTATCTGGAGACACTAATCTTAATCCACAGATGATAGAATCACTGGCCTCAGACTAGAATAACTTATTTCTATTAAAAAAAAGTTCATGCCCCTCTTATGAAATACAAAAATATTTTTTAAAAGACCACTAGGTAAGTTTCCTGAGAAAACCTTAATAATTGATTCTATGATTCTAATTATTGTCCAAGCTTATTTTCTACTTCCTTATTTAATCAAGGAGGTTTTACATAAATAGAATTGCCTTATTGTAGCTACTGTGTATATATTAAAAATATATATCATAATTCTTGGCTGAATCTTGATTATTCAAAGAAGGGTTGTAATTTCTGAATTATTGGTGCCCTTTTAAAAATCTCTCCTATTGTATAATCCTTAAAACAGCATGTGAAATAAATATTATTCTCACTTGACAGGTAAGAAAAATTAGGTCCAGATAGGCTAAGACACCTTTCCAAGGATCTCAAAGCTAGTGGATAGTAGAGGTAAGANTGTTTATATGTATTGACTCATCTAATCCCCACAACCTCTCTGTTAGTACTATAATGATTCCAATTTTTAAAAATAGAAATTTGAAGCACAAAAATGTAGGTAACTTGCTCAAAGTCAGAATTATTAAGTGGCATAACAAGATTTTGAACTCAGCAATCCAGTTCCAGTGTCCATGTTCTCAGTCAACTTATAATAGATCTCAAAGTAAAAAGGCTTTTTTTGTGATTCAAGTATGTTATAAATAATAGAACATCAGAATAGAGAGATGAACTGGGGTCAGATTCTAAATAAATTACAACATACTAGGTAGGATGGAAATCATTTTTTAAACATAAGGATCTATGTAGAGTTTAAGAAAAATGATGTGGACATTAAGTTCTTTAAGGAAATACTATGGAAGACTAACTGTGANAACACAGCCCTTCAATGATCAAGAAGATTTAGAAAAAAAGACAATAACCCAGATTAACAGTAGAAGCAAAGTATAAATGAGACAGAGAAGTTTCTCAACTATTCAGGAAAAGCAATCTGGACAAGAGGGTGAACGGATACAAATTAGTAGGGTAAACAAAAAACATAACAGAACCTAGCCAGAAGTAGATGTTTCCAAATCAGAATAAACTAAGAATTGTCACCATACTCTCCTCTTGCATAAAGTGTGTCCAGATGTTGCCTTACAAATCTACAGCAATACAGAGTTTATGTCTTTGAGCTAATGGTCTCAAGCATGTGTTCAAATGACTTGCTACAAAGAGATAAGGTTGATTCAAAAAATAGCAAGAAAAAAGTCCTATCTTCCTAATTTTGTGAACTTGAAATTTGAGAACCTCGATTTTGAAATGCTCTTCAAATGTAATTTTAATAAATATGTTAACATTTGTGTACAGGGTACATTTCTCCCATTTCCGAATATATTCCTTTTTGTTTTAATGAGTATTAAATGCATACTCTTCATGAATAAGGGAGTAAAGTTTTCTGAATTAATTACATGCCTTGGTAGGTAAATGTCCCATTCAAAACTTATGATCTACTTTCTTTTGATTTGACAGTCCCCTAATTCCTAAGGTGGGGCATCTTTAATGCTTTCAACTGGAGATGTTGGTGTTTATTACCACAGCATAACTTATTCTATCTGAGAAAGACATAGGCTTTAGCACTTAATATTTTTATTAAGTTCAGTTAGCCAACACATAGTACACCTTTTTTGATGTAGAGTTCAAGGATTCATTAGTTGAGTACAACACCCAGCGCTCATCACATCACATGCCCTCCTTAATATCCATCACCCAGTTATCCCATTTTAAATTATTTAACACTGAACCTCCATCTCCTCATGTAAAATTACTGGGATCCTACCAATCCTGACCCTAAAAGTTTTGTTTTTAGACTTTTTATCTCTTTCTACCTGTTTCTACCTGATTTTTAATTGTGTTGTTACTCTTACATTATTTGGCTAATTATTTTTCTTAGGGTCTCACACAAAGCTGAGAGTTGACAGATGCTAACTTCATAGGGAATGTAACAAGTAACAGAAGTACAGATTGGAGCATTCTAAAGACATGTTTGAGGCAAAATGAACAGAATTTGAGTCCCATTTGGTATATGGGATATTAAGGAAAAGAAATAAAGATGATCCCAAGTTTCCAGTTTACAGAATATAAGCTGAATAACAAAGTAAGACAGCAAGGAGGTCATGCTGAGAAATAATATACTTCAGTTACCTGAAACAAGCCATGTTTATGTATTCATTTTGCATTGGAGGCTCTGAGACTAAGGCTACGGACTTAATCTAAAGTTATAATTGATAATCATCATGTAAATAATTGAAGACATGAGTTGGGAGATTATGGTCATAGGAAACAGAAAGAGATAAAAAGTCTAAAAACAAAACTTTAAGGTCAGGATTGGTAGGAGGAGCCAAGTTAAAGACCAAATATGTTGAAATAGCAAGAAAAATTGTTTCTTGAATGTGAGGGGGTGGGAGAGTTACAAAAATAGAGTCCTCACTATAAATACTGCAGAAAAGTTAAGTTTGATATTAGAGGTTTCTATAGTTTCTAAAATGTCACAATATGGTTATTGCTTTACTTATGTGGATCGTTGCTTTAATTTTTGTTCTGCTCATTGCTGGAAGGAATGTTGATGGGAAACAATTATGAAGACCAAAACACAAGAATAAAAACTGAGAAAGGAGGTTTTTTTTTTGTTTTCCCCTAAATTAAGATGTCTAAGATGTTGACAAGTTTGCTGGAGGCCACAAAACCACGCTGACCTGTCGCTGTGACCATTCCACATACATAGTAAGATGATGAAGTAGATTAATCTTTCCTATTGTTCTTTTACTTCCTTTTTCAGTGCCTTCCTCTTGGAATTGCTTTTGGCCAAGTACAATTAACAAATATTGGAAAGAGGATTCTAACGCTGTTCTTATGAACTTAATTCACTGAAGTTATTTAACTCTCAGACCCTCGTGTTCCTTAAATGGAAACAAAATAAAATGATACTATGTAACTAGTAAAATTGTTCAAAGTTCAATTGTGATAATATATGTTAAATGCTCACAAAATGTCAGCAGAGACTCTAAAAGTGTTTTTCCTTTTATTAATTGTACTTATTCCATTTTCAGGCTGGCTATCATAAAATTCTCTATATTTTATTCCTTTCCCAGAGGATTTTACTGCTGGAAAACATTTCAGAAGATTTTTCAAATGAATTTTTAATAGACTCAATTCTACAATCTAATAAAATTGAAGGCAGATATTTGTACAACATTGGTTTTCTGGGATGACTGCATTTAAAAAAATAAAAAAGGTCCTCAGGTATTTTGTCTGCGGTTTGGAAAGAGTGGAGTAGGGGGCCCTTAAATCTCCCCATCCCATATTTTCAACTAGATATCATCCACATCCAAGTCAATAAACCTGAAAGTGATCTGAAAACTGGCAGAAAAACTCCACAACTAAATACAGAGAAGAAGCTGCATCTGAAAGTTTCGGAGGGTCAGAAAGGCAGAGGGACCTAAACACAGACAGAGGGCAGAGAAATGGACCCTCACACTGGGGAGCTCACAGGGGAAAGACTAATCTCCCCAATGATTGGTTTTCAAAACAAAAGGGGCTGAATTCCATGAGTTTGTAAAACCAGTGAGACTTAGACTGGACCTTTAAAAGTCAACTGATTCAGCACTGGGCAAACTGAAAGGGCAATTGATAGCTGGGCCACTGCCCTTGAACAGCCACCTGCATGGAGGTGCAACAAAAATGGCAGTTTAGAGGAGCTGGGGCAAATGGAGAATAGATCCATTCACACTGATTTCAGAGCATGTTGAGGGACTTCTTCAAAAAAAAGGGAGTTGGCAGATGCAATTTTCCTCCCCTGCCCCTCAGCATAAACACAGACACCTACCTGTAGGAGGGGGGACTACACAGGCACTTGTTACCTAAACTACTAGCAGTTTGCCATACCCACGAGTTCTGCTGAGAACTCATCCACTCCAAGTAAACTGGCCTTGGCCCTGGGCTCAGGGCAAGTTTGTTAAAGCCATGCATGTGCTCTACCCAGCTGCCAGGTGCACAGCTGCCACCATGAGACCGACATATCCACTGCATTGCACCCCAGATGTCATTATGCACAGCACCCAGTCATACAACCCCAGTCACTGTCATCCATCTGACCAAGTTGTACCCAGTCATCATAGTGGGCTGCACTCAGCCTCATGCCCCCCAGGCACACTGGTGTGCAGACCCCAGCCACCACAGCTCTTCAGAGGTTCTGGCATAGGACTTGTGGCCAAAAGCAAATTTGGCTAACATTGCCACCCTTGCTTCCAAACTTCCCGGTGGGAATGCCCTCTCAGAACTGGACCTCCTGGGTCCCACTAACATCACACAGAGCAAGCACAGCCCACAACAGGTATAATCAATGCAGATGACTACACTGAAAGAAAAGTGACTAAGATAACAACAGGGTGTAAGCAACACACATAAGATACCCTCCTGAAGTGCCAGGTTCTGGTGAAAAATGAACACTGTACTGCAGGGCATTCCAGGACCTCTTCTTCATAAAGTCACTACTTTTAAGCACAGAAGACACAGCTGACTTTAACATATAGTAACAGACACAGGGACACAGACAAAATGAAAAGACATAAATGTATCCCAATGAAAGAATGGGACAAGGCCAAGGCCACAGATCTAAACAAAACAAACATAAGCAACATCACTGATAGGGAATTTAAAGCAATGATCACAAGCATAATCACTGGACTTGAGAAGAGTGNAGCAACATCACTGATAGGGAATTTAAAGCAATGATCACAAGCATAATCACTGGACTTGAGAAGAGTGGAAGACGTGAGTGAGACCCTTAACACAGAGATAAAGAATAACATAGCAGAGGGGCACCTGGGTGGCTCAGTCATTAAGCATCTGCCTTNAAGACGTGAGTGAGACCCTTAACACAGAGATAAAGAATAACATAGCAGAGGGGCACCTGGGTGGCTCAGTCACTAAGCATCTGCCTTTGGCTCAGGGCATGATCCCAGTGTTCTGGGATCAAGTCCCACATCAGGCCCCTCTGCTGGAAGCCTGCTTCTTCCTCTCCCACTTCCCCTGCTTGTGTTCCCTCTCTCGCTGGCTGGCTGTCAAATAAATAAAATCTTAAAAAAAAAACATAGCAGCGGAAAAGTGTACCATGAATGAAATGAGAAACGCACTTGATGTAATGAACAGCAGGATGGAAGAAGCAGAAGAATTAATTAGTAACCTAGAAGACAAAGTAATGAAAAGAAATCAAGCTGAACAAGAGAGAAGAATTATGCAAAAGAAGAATACACTTAAAGAACTCAATGACTCCAAACATATAACATAACATAACATTCATATTATAGGAGCCCCAGAAGAAGGGAGAGAAAAGGAAGGAGAAAATTTGAAAAAATAATAGCTGAAGACTTTCCTAATCTGGGAAAGGAAACAGCCAGATGCAGGAGGCACAGAAAACAAATGAGCAAGGAAGAAGTTGGCAAAAGTGGATCACACCAAGACATATTCTAATTAAATTTTCAAAGTACAGTGAAAAAGAAAAAAAAAAAAGAGCAGAAAGACAAAAAAGTCATTAACTTGCAAGGGGAAACTAAGGCTAACAGGAGATTTTTCAACAGAAACTGACTATATCATGCTATTCTCTTCTGGCTTGCAAACTACTGAGTAGGAAAAACCTGTAGCCAAGAAAATTCTATCTAGCAAGGCTATCATTCAGAATAGAAGGATAGTTTTCCAGACAAACAAAAGCTAGAAGAGTTCAGGACTACTAAATGAGCTCTGCAAAATATTAAAAGGGACTCTTTGAGCATAAAGGAAAGAGCAAAAGTTACCATATAGAGGTAGGAAACCCAAAAAGCAGTAAAAATGAATATTTCTGTAAAAAAAAAAATCAATCGAGGAACTGACAAAAAAAGGGATAATAACATACCTAAAACATAGGGAAGAAAAAAGAATCAGCTCAAACTTAAACAACCACCAACTTAATATGCTACATGTAAGAGATTATACACAATTTTTAAACTATATCTCAAAAACCACTAATAAATATGCAAAATAAAGAAGAAATCCAAATATATCAAAGGAAATCAGCAAAACATGAAAGAGGAAACACAGGAAGGATCAGAAAATCTCAGGAAACAAAATGACAAATACCCATCTATCAACAATTACTTTGGGTAATAATTGTATTAAATGCTCTGATCAAAAGATATAGTGACAGAATGGATTAAAAAAAAAAAAAGATCTATATGTTACCTACAAAAGACCCATTTTAGACCTAAAGACACCAGCAGATTTAAAGCAAGAGGATGGAGAAACATCTATCATGCGAATGATATCAAAAGAAAGCTGGACTATTACTACTGATATTGGACAAAATAGACTTAAAAATAAACACTATAACAAGAAACAAATAAGCATAATGGTAACACAAAAAGAAGATGCAACAATTAGAAATATTTATGCACCTGATATAGGAGCACTCAAATACACAAAACAGTTAATAAAACTAAAGAAACAAATTAAAAATAACAATAGTGGGGATCTTTAGCACTCATATCAATGGACAAGTCATCTAACTAGAAAAATGAACAAGGAAACATTAGCTTTAAATGACACCCTGGAACAAATGATTTAACAGATATATTCAGAATGTTCCATATTAAAAAGCAGAACACACATTCTTTTCAAGTACACACAGAATATTCTCTTGAAAAGATTACATATTAGCCCACAAAACCAGCCTCAACAAATTCAAGCAAATTGAAGTCATATAATGCATCTTTTCTAACCATAACACTATGAAACTAGAAGTCAACCCCAAGAAAAAATCTAGAAAGATCACAAATGCATGGAGATTAAATAACATGCTACTAAGCAAAGACTGGATCAATCAGGAAATAAAACAAGAAATTAAAAAGTACATGGAAAAAAATGAAAATGAAAACACCATGGTCCAAAAGCTCTGGGATGCAGCAAAAGCAGTTCTAAGAGGGAAATTTATAGCAATACAGGCCTACCTTAGAAAGTAAGAAAAATTTCAAACAACTTAACCTTGTACCTAAAGGAGTTAATTTAAAAAAGAACCAAGGAACAAACACAATCTAAAACCAGAGGAAAGCAAATAACATTTGGGTAGAAATAAATCATATAGACATTAAAAACAATAAATTACATCAAATAAAACAAGAGCTGGTTCTTTGAAAAAACAAGACTGATAAACCTTCAGCCAGACTTATCAAGGAAAAAAAAAAAAGACTCAATCACTAATGAGGGGAGAAATATCATAGAACTACAATCACAAGGGAATATTAAACAAAACTATATGCCAACAAATTGGACAATTGGAGGAAGTGGATAAATTCCCAGCAACAAACTACAAAAACTAGAACAGGAAAAAATAGAAAATCTGAACAGACTGGTAACCTGAAATTAAGTGAATACTCGAAAAAAAAAAAAAAATCCCAAAGAGAAGTCCAGATGGCCTCACAGGCAAATTCTACCAAAGATTTAAAGAAGAACTAATACCTATTCTCCTTAAACTATTCCAAAAAAATAGAGAAAGAAGGTAAATTTCCGAATTCATTCTATGAGACCAGGATCACCAGACACCAAAATGAGATAAAGACACCACTAAAAAAAAAAAAGAAAAAGAAAAAAGACAGAGAGAGAGAGCAAACTATATAGGCCAATATCCCTGATGAACATAGATGCAAAAATCTTCAAATAAAATACTAGCAAACCCCAACCAAACATTAAAAAAAAAAAATTCACCATGATCAGGTGGGATTTATTCCTGAGTTACATAGTTCAATATTTGTCAATCAATATGACCCATCATATCAACAAAAGAAAGGATAAGAACCTTATGATCATTTCAATAGATGCAGAGAAAGCATTGGACAAAACACAGCATCCATTCATGATACAAAACAAACAAACAAACAAACAAAAAACCCTCAACAAAGTAAGTGTAGAGGAAATCTATCTCAACATTAAATAAAGGCCATCTCTGGAAAAACCACAGCTAACATTACCCTTACTAGAGAAAAACTAAGAGCTTTTCCCCTAAGTTCGGGAACACGACAAGGATGTCCATCCTCACCACTTTTATTCAACAAGTACTGGAAGTCCTGGCCAGAGCAGTCAGAGACAAAAAGAAGTAAAGTTCATCCAAATCAGTGAGGAAGAAGTCAAACTTTCACTACATGCAGATGACATGATATTCTGTATTGACAACCCAAACGACTCCACCAAAAAACTAACAGAACTGATGAAATTTAGTAAAGTTGCAGGATACAAAATCAATTACAGAACTCCGTTGCATTTCTATATACCAATAATGAGGGCAGAAGAAATTAAGAAAACATCCCATTTACAATTACACCAAAAATAAGATACCTAGGAATAAGCTTAAATAAAAGGGTAAAAGATCTGTACTCTGAAAACTATAAAACACTGATGAAAGAAATTGAAAATGACACAAAAGAAATGGAAAGACATTCCACGCTCACGGATTGGTAGAATATTGTTAAAATGTCTATACTACCCAAAACAATCTACACATGTAATGCAATCCCATCAAAACAACAGCATTTTTCACAGAATCAGAACAAACAATTCTAAAATTTGTATGGCACCACAGGAGACCCCAAATACCCAAAGCAACCTTGAAAAGAAAAGCTGGCAGCATCACAATTCTGGATTTCAAGTTACATATAAAGCTGTTGTAATCAAAATAGTGTGGTACTGACATTAAAATAGACANCCAAACATTAAAAAAAAAAAATTCACCATGATCAGGTGGGATTTATTCCTGAGTTACATAGTTCAATATTTGTCAATCAATATGACCCATCATATCAACAAAAGAAAGGATAAGAACCTTATGATCATTTCAATAGATGCAGAGAAAGCATTGGACAAAACACAGCATCCATTCATGATACAAAACAAACAAACAAACAAACAAAAAACCCTCAACAAAGTAAGTGTAGAGGAAATCTATCTCAACATTAAATAAAGGCCATCTCTGGAAAAACCACAGCTAACATTACCCTTACTAGAGAAAAACTAAGAGCTTTTCCCCTAAGTTCGGGAACACGACAAGGATGTCCATCCTCACCACTTTTATTCAACAAGTACTGGAAGTCCTGGCCAGAGCAGTCAGAGACAAAAAGAAGTAAAGTTCATCCAAATCAGTGAGGAAGAAGTCAAACTTTCACTACATGCAGATGACATGATATTCTGTATTGACAACCCAAACGACTCCACCAAAAAACTAACAGAACTGATGAAATTTAGTAAAGTTGCAGGATACAAAATCAATTACAGAACTCCGTTGCATTTCTATATACCAATAATGAGGGCAGAAGAAATTAAGAAAACATCCCATTTACAATTACACCAAAAATAAGATACCTAGGAATAAGCTTAAATAAAAGGGTAAAAGATCTGTACTCTGAAAACTATAAAACACTGATGAAAGAAATTGAAAATGACACAAAAGAAATGGAAAGACATTCCACGCTCACGGATTGGTAGAATATTGTTAAAATGTCTATACTACCCAAAACAATCTACACATGTAATGCAATCCCATCAAAACAACAGCATTTTTCACAGAATCAGAACAAACAATTCTAAAATTTGTATGGCACCACAGGAGACCCCAAATACCCAAAGCAACCTTGAAAAGAAAAGCTGGCAGCATCACAATTCTGGATTTCAAGTTACATATAAAGCTGTTGTAATCAAAATAGTGTGGTACTGACATTAAAATAGACATAAATCAATAGAATAGAAAATCCAGAAATGAATCCAAAATCATATGGTCAATTAATCTTCAACAAAGAAGGAAAGAAGATCTAATGGGAAAAAGACTCTCTCTTAAACAAATGGTGTTGGGAAAACTGGACAGCAAAATGCGAGAGAATGAAACGAACAATTTTTCTACTACACACAAAAATAAACTCAAAATGGATTAAAGACATAAGTGTGAGAACTGAAACCATAAAAATCTTAGAAGAGAGCACAAGCAGTAACTTCATTGACATCAGCCATGGCAACTTCTTTCTAGATATATCTCCTGAGGCAAGGGAAACAAAAGCTAAAATAAACTACTGGCACTACATCAAAATAAAAAGCTTCTGCCCAGCAAAGAAAACAATCAACAAAATTAAAAGACAACCTACTGAATGGGAGAAGATATTTGCAAATGACATATCTGATAAAGGGTTAGTATCCAAAATATATAAAGAACTTCTAAAACTCAACACCCAAAAATAATCCAGTTAAAAAAAAATGGGCTGAAGACATGAAAAAACATTTCTCCTTGAAAGATGTACAGATGGCCAAGAGAAAGAGCAAAGGTGTTCATCATTATTTATCAGGGAAATGCAAATCAAAGCTACAAGGAGATATTACCTCACACCTGTCAGAATGGCTAAAATCAACAGAACAAACAACAGGTGTTGGTGAAGTTGTGGAGAAAAGGGAATAGTTTGCACTGTTAGTGGGTATGAAAACTGATGCAGCCACTCTGGAAAACAGTATGGAGGTCCCTCAAAAAATTAAAAATAGAACTACCTTGTGATCCAGCAATCACACTACTGATTATTTATGCAAAGAATACAAGAATGCTAATTCAAAGGGATACATGCACCCCTGTGTTAATAGCAACATTATTTATGATGGCCAAGATGTGGAAGCAGCCCACATGTCCATGGATCGATGAACAGATAAAGAATATGTGTGTGTGTGTGTGTGTGTGTGTGTGTGTGTGTGTGTGTGGTGTAATATTTCAGTCATTAGAATGAAATCTTGCCATTTGCAATGACATGGATATAGCTAAAATTATAATAAGCAAAATTTAGAGAAAGACAAATACCCTATGATTTCACTCATGTAGCATTTAAGATACAAAACAAATCAAGCAAAAGGAAAAGTAAAAGACAAAGCCAGAAACAGACTCTTAATTATAGAGAACTAATGGTACCAGTGGGGAGGGTGTGAGGGGATGGGTTAAATAAGTGTTGGTGATTAAGGAGTGAGCTTGTGATAAGTACGGGGTGATGTACAGAAGTGTTGAATTACTGAATTGTACACCTGAAACTAATATAACACTGTATGTTAACTGGAAATACAATAAAAACTTAAGAGTTCTCACGCACTAGGAAAAGTATATATATGTGTATATATATATACACACATGTATACATATACATACGTGTGTGTGTATAATATATATTTGTGATATAACTTAATTCAATTATACTCTCACGAATGTATTTCTCAGTTAGGATATTGAGCATTTCACGTTTTATGGCTAAGTGTAGAAAGAAGTTCAAATGGGAATAAGAGTTAAGAGCCAAAGCATTAGGTAAACCTGGCATAAGAGTAACGTCTCATTTTTACAGAAACATTGAAGAAACTTACCCACAGGATATATAGTTATGTGGGCACAAAGTTCCTTTTCAAATTGACTTTCTACACCAAATAACCCCAAGTAATCCAATTTAAAAATAAGCAAAATATATGAATAGACATTTCTCCAAAGACCTACAGATGGCCAACAGACACATGAAAAGATGTTCAACATCACCCGTCAAGGAAATGTAAATCAAAACCACAATGAGTTATTACCTCACACCTGTTGGAATGGCTAAAATCAAAAACAAAAGAAACAAGTGTTGGTAAGAATATGGGGGGGGGGAAGGAACCCTTGTGCGCTGTTGGTGGGAATGCAAAATGGTGCAGCCACTGTGGCAGACAGTACACAGGTTACTCAAAGTAAATGTAGAACTGCCCTGCAATCCAGTAATTTTAATACTGAGTACTTACCCAAAGAATATGAAAATGCTAAGTTGAAGGGATATATGTATCCCTATATTTATTGCAGCGTTATTTATAATAGCCAAACTACAGAAGTTGCCCAAGTATGCATCAGTTGATGAATGGGTAAAGATGATGTGGTACTATATAGATACAATGGAATATCACTCAGCCATCCAAAAGAATGAACTCTTACCATTTGCAACAACATGGATGGAGCTAGAAAGTATAACACTAAGGGAAAGAGGTCAGAGAAAAAAAAATATCATATGATATCACTCGTGTATGAAATTTAAGAAACAAAACAAATGAACAAAGGGGGTAGGGGTAGGGACAAGCCTAAAAAAGCCAGACTCTTAACTATAGAGAACAAACATATGCTTCCTAGAGGGGAGGTAGGGGCAGTGGGTGAAATAGGTGAAAGGGATTAAGAGTACGCTTATCTTGATGAACACTGAGGAATGAAGTGTTAAATCACTGTATTGTACACCTGAACCTAATACTGTATGTTAACTATACTGGAATTAAAATTTTTTAAAGTGGCTTTCTGCTGAGGATCAACAGTTCAACAAACGTGGATAATTTTGTGAACATCATGAAATATATAGGTAAGTAGGAAATACATTGTAATTGTTATTTATTAAGGTTTTAAAGTCACCCATTAAAATAGTTTCCCTAAGTTTACTACAAGTTTTTAAATTGTGAAAAAATGCTTTAAGAAGAGTAAAAGGCTAAATGATAGTATGGGAAAACAAAATTTCTACCAAATATGCTATTATAATGGGTTGCAAAGAAACATTATCTTTTAAGGGAAGAAGTTGAACAATATTTTTCCTGACATCATGATTAGATCCTCTGTATTTTCTATAAGCATCACTAACAGTAAAAATGAGTATGTGCAATTTCCAGTTCATTTTGCATATTTTATAATGAACTAGATAATTATGCAAAAATGACTCCAATATTGCTATTTGTAAAGATGATATTTAAATCCACTATGCCGTTTGAGGGAAAATATAAATCAATACAAGTTCCTAAATATTAATGCTTCTTGATGCTATTTCACTCCTGAATCTCTCATTTTCCCCAATGTTTCAAACATTTCAAAAACAAGAGGTGGAGGTTTTCTCTCCGAGTCATGATAGATTAACTAGACACATCCTCGTTCCAAAACCAAATTTAAAACTAGGAAAAAATACATGAGGCAAAGGTCACCAACAATAAATAACATGCTTACTGACCATTTAACCAGTAAATAACAGCACTGGAACTTAAGCTTTCTTGGTAGCAAATCTTCTCCCCTCAAAGATGCTTATATTGGGAGGGGATCCATCCTAAGTAAATTTTATGGAAGTTAAAAAAGTTACATTCAATTTCTTATATATTTAAGAGTCTTAATCTTAAGGCCCTACTCTGTACAAAGGCCCCCTTAACTCAAGTTCGTGAATGCCCAGTACCAAAGCACTACACTGAAGTAATTTTTCAATGCACAAATGGGAAGATCCGTCCATGAATAAGACTCACTGCATCTCTACAGTTAACGTGGCTAGGACCAAGAATTATGGGCAGAAAGAACAAATTCATACCCGAGAGACTTTTCCAAACATTTGTATCTTTGATAAATTTTGCTTTTCAGAGTATAGAGGCCTGGTGATTTTCAATTGCAGCAACTTTAGAAAAATTTCATCACCTTCACAGTATGGGGAAGGGAGGTTCAGTCTACACAATTTATACACCGTGTTACTATGTTAAGCTGCTACACCAAAAAGGAGTCTCAGTATATCAGAGCGTACCAGCTAAAACATACTCATTCTGCAATCTTTAATTTCTCTCTCCAGTCATTTCAAAATAAAAAAAGAACTATTTCTATTATGTGTATGCAGGCATATACCCACACACATATCTAATCCCCTCTCAACTTTCCAAGCTTAAAAAAAAAATCCCAAAGCATTAATTTTGAAGTGTTTTGGGGTATTATAGACAGGGAAATCTTATAGACATGGTTAAAATTAATTTATAACCTGAAAATTACATCTTATACAAGTTATGTCCCTTCAGGCCATGTTAGAGTACCTAACGGAATTGGCTCAAATTGGCCTTATCAAGTTCAAAAGCCTCCGAATTCTTGCCCTAGAGAGTAACACAACTGAGAATAGTAATTCAGAATAAAATGTTAGCTTGAGTTACTTTTCTACTTTTGAAATACATTCCTTGCATGTGACCCAAAAAAACTGCTGGCATTTTATACGCAGCTGAAATATTCTTGGGGCTCGTATTGTACAATGAAGGCAATAGGCAATTTTTATTTAAAAAATCAAATAATTCCAGAATATTTATAACTTGGAGCCATGTTCTTCATAGTATTGGGTGACTGCCAGATACTGAAAGCTTTGAGAGAGGGACATTTCCCCCCTACCTTAATTCTTGCTGATGCCCAAATTACCAAAATTAAGAATTTATAAATTTAGCAAGATGTTTTGATTTTTATTAGAATGCAAAATCCCCAGGGTTAGTTTTAAGCCTTGTGGTTCATTTAGTCTTTATTGAGTTATAGGAGGAAGACTTTGACAAGAGGCAGGGGGAGAAATTGAGCTACCAGCACTGAAAATTTCACTTCATTATTAAACTGGGGCATTACTCCAACAGTCACAAAGGGTTCATCGTAAGTGCAGCCTTAACATCATATATGAAGCATCAACTGTTTGAACACTCTCTAAGCACTGGTAAGACATTGTACCTTCAAGGAAATATTTAATATTTATTATATCTTCAAGGAAAGCAGAGTCTAATTAGAACCCAATTTAAAATAGGAGAAAATCATGTACCAAATGAATTCCTATTTTGTATTTCTTTTCGATTAAATGTTTAAAGAAAATAGTCCGAGCCAAAGTATTATTTTATAATTGTTGATGAAATCCCTCAAAGTCCCTAGAATTTACTAAAATTATTCAAGGAACGTAAGTAGGATTTAACATTAGGAGCTATATCCTAAATGAGCCAATGTCCACATTACACCAAAATAATCAGTCCATCTCATTTTTCTAAATATCCTTTCTTTTTAAATTATCCATGAAAATTTTGTTTATCACTTTATGAAGGTATGAGATGTATCACTGAAGAGCATAAGAAAATATACTAGTTAGGCTTTTTGTTTCTAGCCCAGACTATGTGTCTGTTTTCTGTATAAAAACTCTACTGAGTCATTTAGTATCTCTAATTTTTCTTATTAAAAAAAAAATTGAGATTTTAAAGTGTCATCTGGGTCTAAATTTGATGTTATATTCTATAAGGTTAAGCTGTCAGTCTTAGTAGCCAGACCAACTTACTTGTTAATTATGTTGAATGGATTGAGAATGAGAGACTCACGTAGGAAAAGACAGGAAAAAAAGTCAGATTTTCATGTTTAGCGCTCATTAGGAATGTATGTGTGGAATTACTCACTGAGCTTTGAGAGGGACATTCAAGTGTTTATGAGGTAACTGAGTTTTAACAGAAGTTAGGTGTTGAAGGGTACGGAGATCTTATTTAATACCGTAATGCTTTTCTTACTTGGGGGATGGACCCATCATTCTAGATTTTTCCATGTACTGCAAATCTGACTGCCATGCTCTCGTCTCTGCCATGCTCTCGTCTCTGCCATGCTCTCGTCTCTGCCATGCTCTCGTCTTATAACTCGAATTCTAAAACTTTTAGTTTATTGCACATTATAATAAGACCACACTCGTTGGAGAACTTTTATAATTTTCAAAGCAGGCATCTTTGCTATATGCAGAAGTTGATAGAATACCAGGCAAAAAATACTTTAAAGAGTCTCTTCTTCATATGTGACTGATTTTAAACTCTTTCCTTTTATATAGGATTAATCAATTCCTTTGTTATGAGCTTTTATTAAACAATATTCAACTGACCTGGACCAAAGTTTAACTATAACATCTATTAAATTGATTTTTAGTCTTTGAATTACAAACAAGTTTTCCAATCTTGGCAAAATATATTAGTGTTTGAAGTTTTTAAATATATTGGAGGGATTATTTCTATAATTCATGTAGAATACTTTTATTTCTGTTCCTCAGAAAAGCACATATAAAAGCTACATTAAAGAAAGAAAACCATACAAATAAGGGGCATTCTAATTGGTATAAAAGTAGGATTTAAAAATAAAAAATGATAGCATGTCCTATTTGCAGTTTTAATATTTACCTAATGTAGGTTTACCATGCTTTGTTTTTAATTTTAGGTTAGATTACATGTTTTGTTGTGTTAGAGGAAAGAAGGTACTCAGGCTACAGAGAACACTTTCCCTGAAACACATAGGTCTTTTTTATACGTTATTAATCCTTTTCCTATGAACCTCAGGATTTATACATAATACCTAATCCATTAAGGAGAAAGCGCCCTTCCTAGAAAATTGTTCTAGGAGCTACCCTCTGTACCCAGGCTCTAGTACTAAAGAGAGACAAAGTCTGTAATTGCCTGCTGAGCCAAGCGAGGTGTCTGGAATACAGGCTCTGATTAACACAAACTGCTCTAAGAACAACCAGAAAATCTGGTCATACCTACAATCTAAGAGTTTAGTATCGCTTAAATGAGAACCCCCACCCCCACTTCCCAGTCATTTGGTGTACGTGCTTGGCGTAGGAGCTACCATCTGTGAGATTATGACTGAACACTCTAACTCCGAATCCTACCCAGGTGGAATGACACAGCCCTCTGAGAGCCGGTCCCCCAATGTCCTGCCAACAGGCTGCCCTGTGCACCCTACATGGCAGGGAAGGCCCCACCCGACCGTACATGGGGGCAAGTGTCCAGTACAAAGAGCCCCTGCACCCAGGAAACAAGGCAGGGCTGGAAAGGGGGCTGCCCCCTCACCGCACACACAACTCGTGGTTTGTGTGGATCCTGGCGCTAAGCCCTTCCGAGCTGACCTGCTTCTGGGTGGGGGTTTCATAGGTAGTAGGGCAGCTTCCTTGTGATCTATTGAAAGGCAGCCCTTGACACAAGTCTGAAGGAAAAAACAAAACAAAAAACAAACCTAAAGAAAGTAAAAAATAAAAATGAGAATTGCTTTCCAAAAAAAAAATAAATAAGTTAGAACCTTCAAAAGCCCTCTTTTTGGGGCGCCTGGGTGGCACAGCGGTTAAGCGTCTGCCTTCGGCTCAGGGCGTGATCCCGGCCTTGTGGGATCGAGCCCCACATCAGGCTCCTTCACTAGGAGCCTGCTTCTTCCTCTCCCACTCCCCCTGCTTGTGTTCCCTCTCTCTCTGGCTGTCTCTCTCTAAAAACTGCTCATTTAAGTTGCTATCCCATTAGGGTTTTTTTTTGTTTTGTTTTTTTTTTTATTTTTTTTTATTTTTACACACCATGAATTTTTGTCCCCTCAATAAGTGGCAAAAGATTTTATAAAAGTAGCTAACCTTATTGCATGATGAATATGGGTAGATTTTTGGAAAATTTATCTAGGTTGGTGACATTTCTAATGATGCCAGATTTTCAGACTAAAGGCTTCATTGGCAGATATCTTCTCCTGACCGAAAGTGGATTCCAGTAAAGACCGCTCATCATAATTCCCTCACCCCCTGTGCATTCGGAATATTCCTGCTCCGTCTCCAATGGAGTTACTGATTTTCCACCTTATTTTAGCTCTCTAAAACTCTGGCACCTTCCCAAATAAAAATTTCCACTTACTTTGTGGGCCACTTTCCCCAACACAGGGCAAAAACAGGTAACAAAGCATCTTTTTGCCAAGTTCTAATATGGTATGAAAATGAGCTGCAAACAACAGATTGTTTGAAATACGTAGTGGTGCGTCCTATTTGCAAAGACCATGATTCCTCTGAGAGTCTCTGAACCACTCAATGTTCTGGGTAATCTTCCAAGTGTGCATATTTCTTTAAAAAAGTGAGATAGGTGTCTGTACAGGTATTTCTATTCCTGCCTAGTTTTGCTGCAGAGCTGATTTTGGAAGATCATGTCACATTATTACTGAGAAAAGTGTATTGTGGACGTTCAAATATTAGACTTCATAACAAAGCAGAGATGATGTTTACAGAGGTAAGCTAAATATTAAGTTCACAGAATATGGAGATTTAAAGTTGGGAAGAGGGAACACTTTTAAGACGTGGTTTCTAAGTATCAAGTTACTTTCTATACAAAATTGGTCATATTTCTATATACATTCTCTAAGTCCTTCTAATTGAAGATCTAAATTCTTGCCCAATCCATATTTGATAAGCAATGATAAAATATCCTTACTGCCTTCCACTGTGCTGTGGAATGTACAAAAGCAGCAGCATATTTAATTCAGGCTGCTGTGCTCTAGAAGAGACCAAGCCAATCTGGAATACATCAAAGATGTTAACAGTACAAGAAATTAAGCTTTCATTTTCTGAGCATCTGTTTGGAGGGTGAACGGGTTTAACTTAAAAGGGAACAAAACACTGTTGGTTAAATATATGTATCAGTGAACAAGATAATGAAACATTTTAAAGAATGCTCTTATGGGGGAAGAAAAAGTAGAATTTATCTGTCTGGCCTATGGCTAGAGTTAGGATGGAAATGGGGATATTATAGTTAGCAATATTTTAACTTCACATTGGAATGTGTTAAAGAACTTTGCAATACCATAATGAGCTACCTCCACAAGAACTTCATTGCCCCTGAGCATAAATAGTTTAAATAGTAAGTAGGCGTTCTATACAGAATCTTAAGTATAGGGTGACTTGAAGTAACTCATGTAAGAGGTTAACGGACTAATACAAATGATGCACTAAATGACAACTTAAGTTCATTGTGACACTCAACAGATGGCAGAAATTATGGACATGTTTTTGATTTGTGGAATTTAAGAAACAAAAAAATGAGCAAAGTGGGGAAAGAGAGAGAAAGAGGCAAACCAAGAAACAGACTGTTAACTATAGAGAAGAAACTGATGGTTACCAGAGGGGATGTTGGGGGTGGGTGGGAATGGGGGACATAGGGGATGAGTATGAAGGAGTGCACTTGTGAGGAGCACAGAGAGTTGTGTGGAAGTGTTGAATCACTCTATTGTCCACCTGAAACTAGTATTACACTGAATGTTAACTGGAATTTAAATAAAAACTAAGAAATTATAGCCATGCTAAAGCATAAAATGGTCAAAAAAAATAGCTTGTTTTAGTTTTCTAAGATCACTGATAGGATAATACAAAAAAAAAAATGCCCTCAGTAAAAGTGCTCAGAGCCCTCCTACCTTTTCCCTGGTACATTCAATTCCTAGGGCTGCTTTAATAAATTACAACAAACTTGGTAACTTAAATGTATTCTCCCAGTTCTGTAGGCTGGAAGTTTGAAATCAGTGTCTTCAGTGAAATCAGTCTTCCAATGATGACTTAAGGGAAGACCCTTCCTGGCCTCTTCCTAGCTTCTGGTAGCTCCAGGCAATCCTTGATGTCCCTTTGTTTGTAGCTGCATAACCCTGATCTCTACTTCTATTTCCGTAGGAACTTTTTGTGTATGTCCGTTTCCAAATATTCCTCCCCTTAATAAAGGGGTCAGTTATTGAAGTTAGAGCTCAGTCTAAATCTAAGAGGATTTCCTCACCTAATTACTTCTGCAAAGACCTTATTTTTACGTAAGGTCACAGTCTGAGTTTCCAGGTAAACATGGATGGGGCCAGGGCACTACACCTTGGGACCTCCCAGACCACTGAGAGGTAGGTGGACCTGCAATTTCATTATATTTCTACAACCATGGTTCCATTCTTAAGGTTTTGGTGGTATTGTAAATGGTGGAACCACTTCAGGCAATTAAGAAGTCAGAGGCAGTAAATTGAATTAAATCAATTTCAATCTCACAGTAATCTCTTGATGCCATGTTAGGAAATCCCTTGATCAGAGGTGGTGGTAAAATCATTTACATAAGGTTCATAGTTAGGTATAAATCCCACATAAGCAGCACTGGGTGTAAAGCATGGCTCATGATTTAATGCTATGTTAAATAGTAAATTTCCCCTTCCCTGCTTCAAGAACATAAGGGACAGAAAATTTAAAGACCAGCATGGGGTAAAGACACATTTACTGCAAACATCCTAAAGCGTACATGACATGTTAGAGTAGGCCTCAAGTGAAAGTGGGCCATGAGTAAAATTTTAAATGAGAGTGGATTGAAAGATAAATACCTGGAAAGATGCTGGCCGAAGCTACTAAGAGCCACCTGATTTCCTGTTAAGGACAAAAAGAATTCTCAGAATGCAAAAGCAGCAGTAAAATTATCATCTTCACTGTGATAAACAGAACACTGATTACAAGATCCCCTCAAAAACCCACACACAGCTGTCTGATATCACCTGCCCTGTCTGGACAAAGACTATTTCACTCTAACTCCCAATGTACCATCTCTAAAGACAAACTCCCTAGATAAATTAAGTTTACCCTCCCTCTCTCAGTGCTCACTTTTCATCCTAAGAGAGAAGCTACTTTTGGTTACTCACTGGCTATACCTGAATAGTTTCTAAAGGAGGCCCACATTTAAAAACATGACTTTCTGTGCTCTCATGGGAGAATCTCCTTGCCTCAACTTCCAGATGGTCCAAGAATATTCTAAGTATTCCCAGTAACTGAGATATGCACAGTACATAAACTGTTGAAGTTGCTTTGCAAAAAGTTAATATCTCTGAATCACTTTGAAGGAGGCAAAGAAAATGAAATGTTAGTGAAGACTCCCTCACTGGGATATAACCTCATTATTAGGGGGTCAAGACTCCAGTGTCACCCAGGGGAAAGTCAACTACTATCTGTATCTGGAGGCGGGGGTTAGCAGGGGATACTTTATTATGTTAATAGAGCCAATACTATAAACCAGACCTGAGATTTCATCTCTGCCTTACATTTAGGTGTTGGCTTTACAGGGCTTTTAGTTGCTTCTTGTATCTAATAGAATTGTAGAAATAGAGGATGTGTGTTACAGAACATGATTAGCTATAGAGCTAGTTTGGAAGTTTAAAGAAGGCAATAGTAGTAATGATTTAACTATTTGTATAAAGAGATTGACGAGTACATTGACCAAGTGATTTGCCCAAGAATGGGTATTACGTAGCAATGGTGCTGAGATTTGAAAATATGTTGTCTCCAAATTCCATATTCATCCCTCTCTATATTGTCTCAAGAAATAAAGACAGAGACCATGAACATCCTGCAGGGAATAATGGCACACCGGTAAATGGTTATACTTAAGTTCAACAGAACTCCCACAGATTTATAGACATATAGCAGTCGGTATCCCCCCCCCTTAAAAATGGACTGTTGTTATGTTCCTTATATTCTTCTATAATACACTGGGAAAGATCAGCAAAAATGACTACTTGGAACCTTTTTTATTTCCTTCATGAAATTAAAATAAAACCTTGTATATATGTTCATTTGATTTTAGAGTATTGGGTGTTGTATTAATACAATAATATATTAAGTGAAAATAATTTGTCAAAGATCTCTGCTGATGACATTTAAAAAGCAATAGCACTTGAAAAAATTTTTTTAAGTTCCTGTAAAAAAAGTAAGTTTCAAAACCATACCAGAATTTTACAAATGCAACATCTGGCCCATAATGAATTCAAGTACTCAATGCTTAGACTGTGGTTCCTTTAGTTTACAGAGACACAACTGAATAGACTATCAGTTGTGCAAAGGGGTAAATCACAGAAAGTTTACATTCCAAACTCTGAAATTCATTTAAAATATAAACCCACTAAGAAAGAAAAGTATACCACTTCCCCCCCAATATCTCAGCTGAGCAAAGACTGTCGTTAACCTGCTGTCCCATGGTTCCTACACTCCTTACCCGTAATGGTATTTTCTTTATGTTTCTTTATTGCAATCATTATCTCAACAGTTTATTTGCAGGCTTATATTGGTTTGGCAATATAAAAATGTAAGGGGTACTCTTCTAAGCTCCAGGATCGTGACAAATACTGATGAATCACAGGAAAGATGACTAACATGGGAAGCTGTATGCCTACCTAAACTCCATTCTGATAGATTTAAGAATTTAATATAACCCTGTGATAAACCTCTGGAGGAATATCTAATATATAGATAGCAGGGTGTGTGGGTAGAGAGGGCCAATGAAAACTCAGAGCAAGAGAACCCTTTGACACTACCTTTTCTCTCTCCACATTGTTCTGGGTAGATTTTTGCCCACTCTGACTACTCTGGGGTGGGGCAGACAGCCAGCAAGAGATGACTAGATCACATGAGGCAAGCAGTTGCCCAGCTATGACAAGAAGCAGACACTACATTGCTGGCAGATGATCAGTGGACCCCTAAGTATTCATTCCTCCCCATAAGTCCGCACTAGTCCCTCTCAAACTCTTACAAATAATTGAAGAGAAAGAAACAAACTTATTTTATGAGGCCGGCATTATCCTGATAATAAACCTAAGTAAGGACTTTACAAGAAAACAGCTCAATATCCCTGAATGCAAAAATTTGCAACAAAATACCAGCAAACTGAATTCAACAGGACATTAAAAAGATAATACACTATGACCAAGTGGGATTTATGTCTGGAATGCAAGTATAATTCAACATAGGCAAATAAATGTGATATGCCACATTAACAGAAAAAATAAAAATCATGACCTTCTCAATACAGAAAAAGCAGAAGAAGACTTGAAATACAACATTCTTTCATGATAAAATGGGTCAACCCATTTGGTATTGAAGAAACATACCCCAACATAGTAAGGGCCACATATGACAAACTCACAACTAGTACCATATTCAATGGTGAAATGCTGAAAGCTTTTCCCTTAAAACCTGGAACCAGACAATGGTGCTCGTTCTCACCACTCTTATTCAACACTGTACTAGAAGCCCAAGCACGAACAATTAGGTGAGGAAAAAAGGTAGCTAACCCAGGAAGAAAAAAGTAAAGTTGTCTGTTTGCATATTATATGATTTTGTATATAGAAAATCCAAATAACTCAATGAAAAATTGTTATGCCTAATAAATTCAGTAAAGATGCAGAATACAAAAATCAACGTACAAAAATTAGTATTATACACTTAAAAACAAGATATCTAGAAGATAAAGAAAATCTTACTTCCAATAATGTCAGTAACAATAAAACTTAGGAATAAATTTAACCAATGAGGTAAAGATCTGTACACTGAAAACTATAAGACACTGATGAAAGAAATTTAATAAAACACAAATAAATGGAAAGATATCCATGTTCATGGATAAGAATATTGTTAAAATGTCCATACTACTCAAAGCTATCCACAGATTCGATGCAATCTCTAGCANTACAAAAATCAACGTACAAAAATTAGTATTATACACTTAAAAACAAGATATCTAGAAGATAAAGAAAATATTACTTCCAATAATGTAACAATAAAACTTAGGAATAAATTTAACCAATGAGGTAAAGATCTGTACACTGAAAACTATAAGACACTGATGAAAGAAATTTAATAAACCACAAATNTGAGAGTCTGCTTGAGGATGCTTCCCCCTTTCCTTCTGACCTTCCTGTCCATCCCCAAAATAAAAAAAAGAAAAAAAAGAAAAGAAAAAAAAAAGAAAAAAAAATCCTAAAATTCATATTGAATCACAAAAGACCCTTAATAGCCAAAGCAATGCTAAGAACAAACCAGGAAGCATCACATTCCTGATTTCAAACTATACAACAATGCTAGTAATCAAGAAATGGCACTAGCATAAAAACAAATAGGCCAATGAAATATAATACCCCATACTTAAACCCATTCATATATAGTCAACTAATAAGGGAGCCAAGAATGCTTAATAGGGAGAAGATGGTCTTTTCAGTAAGTGTTGGGAGAACTGGATATTCACATGCAAAATACAGATGTTTATCTCACATCCCTCACTAAAACCTGTCTTGAAATATACTAAAGACAAAGTAATACCTATAGAACCCCTAGAAGAAACCTATGGAAAAGGCTCTACAGCATAGACATTGCAACAATCTTTTGGATATGGCAAAAGACAATATCAAGAGAATGAGAAAACAAACCACAGACCAGGAGAAAATATTAAGAACACATCTGATAAGGGTGTGTTACCAAAAATATACAAAGTACACCTAAAATGAAAAACTAAGCAAACAAACAACCCAATTAAAACTCGGGCCAAAGACCTTAATAGACACCTTCCCAGAGAAGATATACACATGGCAAACAAGCATATGAAAAGATGCCCCACGTTCTGTGTCACCAGGGAAATGCAAGTCAAAACAGTGATCACAATACACCTATTGGAATAGCCAATATTCAGAACATGGACGACCAAATTCTGGCAAGGATGTGGAGCAACCAGAATTCTCATACAGTGCTGATGGAAATGCCCAATCATATGGGCACCTGGCAAGGACATTTGCAAATTACTTACAAAACTAAACATACCCTTACTCTACCCATGGGAGCTGAAAACAGGTCTACACAAAAAACTGCAATACTGCTATTTATAGCTTTCCTTGGAAGGAATCATGATGTCCTTCAGTAGGTAAATGGTTAAATTGTTAAATCTAAAAGAGAAAATTATTCAGTATTAAAAAGAAATGAGCTATCAAGGCCATAAAAAGTCATAGGGAAATCATAAATGCATTATTACTAAATTAAAGAAACCAATCTGAAAGGTCTCCATATTACTGTCCGATTCCAACTATTTGACATTCTGAAAAAGGCAAAACCATGGAGACAATAAAAAGTCAGTGGTTGCTAGGAGTTGAGGGTGAAGGGAATGAAGGATGAATAGGTGGAGTATAGGGCAGTGAAGATACTCTGTATGCTATGTCAGTGTGATACACACAGGCTATCCCTCCCATGAATCACCCTGACATCGGAACCTCCCTCTCTTCACCCCTATTTGTTGTTTTGTCCAGTTCTGCTCCAATTTACCAACAGGAATGACATTCTTGTAATGTTGCTATTCCATGAGCAATTTTTGTGTGTGTCCTGAATGAGAAAAATCCATTTGCTAGAAAAATTCAGTCCAAGTTTAAAAACAAATATTTTTCTTCAAAGTAAAGCTTACATACTTAGAAACAAAAGAATCACCCAAATGGGAGTGACTCCCAAGACTCATGCCAGCAAGGTGTACATCAAACCTATGTTAATGTGGCACAACTAAAGGATAGCCAAATGCTTTACAGTGAGATCAGTTCATTTGCCCACGTTTGATTGCTTTGAAATGTAAGATTTTAATTACTTCTTGCAGCAAAGTACATTTTAATTATTCTTTGCTAAAATACAACATAAATTATTTTGATGCTGCTATGCGAGAACTGAACTTCTATTATGTAAAATATAGTCTCAATATTAGATGCACAAGAACTCAGAGATGGAAGTTTGGCAAACCTAGGAGTCACTAGTCATCTTTATCTCCTGCACTTGGCAAAGCTGTAACTGCTTCATAATGAACCAACAAGAGAAACAGCGCTAAGTGAACTGCAGACAGGTTAAACTAATTCACTTACCTGGCCTTTGGGAAGTTGCTTTTGCCTGTTGGCTCAAGGGTATGCTCAAGTATGTATGGAACGAAAACTTCCTCATATTTGAGTAGGACTAGTTCTTTTCAGAGTGGAAAATGCATGGACTTTGAAGACTGACATACAGCAAGTTATTTAATCAAACTTAGCCACAGTTTTGTCATTTATAAAACAGGAATAATTAAACTTTTCTTGAAGTATTGCTATTAGTATCATTTACAAGATCTATAACTTCTCCATTACACTGGTTCACACATATCACAAAATGATAATATGTCAATATTTCTTCAAATGTCTTTCAAAATGAGAATACCTTCCCCTAAAACCTACTTTGGGCCTTGAAACATCCATATAAATAGAGATTAAGAGGAGCCAAGAGGTATTTTGCTTCCATAATTCTTATTGTGTCTTTATTGCTGTGCAAATATGTGCGGCAATGCAAAGTTAAATATTAAGTCAAACCCATAAAATCATTGCTATTAGAGATAAAACACTAATCTTAGTTTAAAAGGTTTACACTGTTTAAATGTTAAAAAAAAAAGGGGGGGGTTGTATTAAGATTTTATTTATTTATTTGTCAAAGAGAGAGAGCACAAGCAGAGGGGAGAGGCAGGCAGAGGGAGAAGCAGTCTCCTCACTGAGCAAGGGTCCCCATGCAGGATTCCATCCCAGGACATTGGGATCATGACCTGAGCCAAAGGCAGATGCTTAACCGAGTGAGCCACTCAGGCGTCCCTATACAACCCTTTTGAGTTTGTTCTGAAACTCAGTTCAGTTCCCAGTTTCATCTACTCTGGGAAATCTGATTACCTAGTGGAATTTGAGTCACCATTCTGCTTTTACCCTACACAAGGTTTCTGGGTCCCCTGTTAGTTTGTGAATCATACTACTTCCAAAAGACCCCTGGAATTTTACAAAAGTTCAGTCATTGCATTTTCATTCACAGGCTATTAGGGGGAAAATTATATTTAAAAGCAATAGCTTTTAATGTTAAATAAGCCTAACAATGACCCCTAAGGAACCAAAGATATTAAATGTGCATTAAAGCTCAACAAATTGGAAACTGAAAGGAGCAGCTGTCATTTTCAGTTCTTCATGATTAAGCCTTACAGCCTAAACTAATTGAAGAAAAACAAAGTGAACAATTTAAGTAATCAACTGAGTTTTTTTTTTTTTAATTACTTGCAGACCTAATATTTTCTTCTTCAGTTTCCTTTAGATTCAGTTCAGAAAATATTCTTAAAGGTCAGTTGTGGAGATGGGAAAACCATTTCCATTTACAATAACTTTTATGAAGAGTCCAGATGCAAACACCTAGAAAAGCATATTAACATTTGAGGATTTTTTAACTGTAAGAAACAAGGAAGCTTCTAGCAACAGAGTCCTAGCTCTACATGTCTGGTAAGTGACCAGATATCAAGGATTAACTGTTCTTTCTCACACAAAAAGAAACGTAGATACAGAAAATAATCTATCACTGAGATTACTTACTTAAAACACTGTAACTTTGTGTATACACCTAGAATTTCCTGTACCTAGAATACAGGCTTTGAAAATCAAGCTCTAAAGGGAAAAAAAAAAATAGAAATCTAGCTTTAAATCATTTTGTGTTATTTAAAATTTATTTCATTTTTCTTGGCACGTTGCCCAATTAATTTTAAAATAAGTACTGTGTTTTTATATACCATAAGTTTATCTTGGCTGCTTTGCTTTTTCCTTGTAGGTTTAGACTATGTTTTCCAGTTCTGATTTTATCACTAACACATGTACTTCTAGATTCTTCAATGTCTCACCTATTTGCTGTAGTTAACTCCCTTACCAAGAATGAAAACATTATTTCCAGACTCCTGCTGCCATTCTCTCTGAATCCAGGGACATTTCCTACTCCCATAGTATCATTAGCCAGGTGATTTGGTTGTGGCAGATTTTTATTTTACCATTGCTATTTCCTTCCCCCACCCCCACACCTTGAGGGTGAATCCATTCACACAAGTTCTGCTTTTACAAAGATTTTCTGATAAGGAAAAGTATTCCACTGTGGCTTCTGTTAACAGTATTTGCAAGAAGAAATAATGAGAGTCTGACACTAAATTAGGTATTGGTGGAGCAAGGCTATGTTTTTGAGATAGAGATCTAATCTCTTTAAAAAAAAAAAAAACTGATTCTGAAACAAAATTAGCTTTGGAAGTGTAGAACCAAAACTAAAATGGAGATAGTGAAAGCAGGTGCAAAAAGAAAACTTAACCTAGCTCCTCTCAGATCAGCAGAGCACACACACCAGCCAATCTCCAAATGCCAAGTTGGTTCACACCATCTCCGGACTTGTTTCCCTGACTCAGCTACACTCTTCCAGATAGGGGAAAATACCACTAGTATCCAATCAGCTGAAAAAGCCAAATATCTTCCACATTTACCCCATAAAAATCCCTAATTTGTGAGCACTCAGAAATATTGCTCACTTAGCCTTGAGTTTCCTAGGCTACAAGTTGAAAGCCTTGCAGTAAACTGATTTTCGGTTTGTTTTTGTTTTGTTTTTTTAAGATTTATTTTCAGAGAGAGAGCGCTTGAGAGAGTGCGCAAGTTTGCCTGCACCAGCAAGGGGGGAGGGGAAACAGTGGGAGGGAGAAGCCAACTCTCTGCTAAGCAGGAAGCCAGAGGGTGCTGGGCTGGATTCCAGGGCCCTGGGATCAGGACTTGAGCCCCAAGGCAGACACTTAACCAACTGAGCCACCCAGGTGCCCCTCATTTTCTACTTTAATTCAGTATGCAGAGGTTGAGTTTTGACAGAAGGAAACAAAAGAGAAAAAATAATTAGGTGTCAAAGCTTATTTCTAAATTAAAGAGGTAATAAAAAGTGTAATATCCTAATGGGTATTTCCGTGAGTTATACACTAGAAAATGATTTTTTTTTAAGTCTGACTCAGTAAATAATACACATCCCTCTACATGTGAGAAAATTTTCAATTGAGAAAGGCTGTCAAAGTCTATAACTTAAGAGTTTAATTAGACTGCAGTGGTAAAACTACAAAAGGACTCTGAATTTCAAGAGAATAGTAAGAGAGAACTAACTACTCTTAGAATTTAACTGAGAATTTAATTATTAGAATTCAGGAGAAAAAACTATCTCATGTTGCCCAAATATTTTACTTTGAGGCTAATACATGTTTAGGTCAATTATTCAGACTTATTAGCCCTTATCTAAAATGTTATTCACGAGTCCCGTCTGGGTGATAAAAATTTTACAAAAGTAAGAAGAAAAGAAACGAAGAAACTTACGTGAGCTTCCAGGAACAACGCAGAAGACAGCAGAAGCAGGCTGGAGAAGCTGCCTATATATATACACCCTCCTCCCAGAGGCAAGTCAGATCTCACGGGATCTTGGGAGTTCTACAGAGGCCAGCACCTGAGTCCTGGGATGAGAAACACCTGGGTGTCCCAGGTGCTAGAGGCCCCTTGTCCCAGGCTCATCAGGAAGGAATCTGGCTCACACCACCTATCAAGCAAATCCCCATCATCCTGATGCCGCCCCCTCCCTACACCCAGTCAGTCACAGTGCCATCCGTGGTAGCTACACCCCAGGAATGCAGCTGCCGGGGACTGGGTTCTGGCCTAATAGTACCTGTGCAGAGCTGGGACTGCAGGAGGCCAGAAAGGGGGCACAGAGCGGGAGCCTAATTGAGGTCTCAGGAGAGCAGGACAAACCTCTTAAGCATATCCAAAATGCCTGAAAACAGCAAGGAAAGGAGACTGGCCTGAGTTTTTACTGAGTTAGGAGATGATGGGGCTGGCATGAGAGTTTCTGTACTCAGTCAGGGGCTCGTGTGAGTTGCACGTCCCTTTGGCAGTGTTAACCAGGATAGAATTCACTGAAAATTTAAGCAAACAGGCATAATTTATTTGCACAATTCGGTTTGCAATCTGGGAGACACAGATGCAGGTAGAAACCTGACTCATGCTCTGGGAAGACAAAGAGGGGCCAGAGTTATAAAGGTGAGAGGTCATGAATGGAGTTCTCATTCAGCAACTCTATGCAAAATAGGGATTGAAACCAAGTTAACTGGGATTGGTTGGGTTAATATGCAAATGAGGGATTGAAACTTGTCAAATTGGGTCTACTCCTTTCAAAGTGAAGAATGTGATTCAGGTGTCATGGTGAGGAGGGAATTAAGTCCAGGCTGAGGGCTTGCAGCTGGCAAAAAGCTCATGGTTCCTCCAGTGAGAGTGTCATAAATTCCTCCTCACTTATGGCCTCTTGAACCAACTTTATTTTTAAAAAATTTTTTATTACTATGTTCAGTTAGCCAACATATAGTACATCATTAGTTTTTGAACCAACTTTAAAAAGAGACTCTCGTAGCTAGGCTGGCTTGCTTCATTTTAAAATCTCCTTTTACAGTATCAGAGGAGGTTGGTAGTGGACCAAAGGAGAAGAGGGAAGGGTAAGAGTAAAAGCTGTCAGCAAGCACATAAAAAGTGGAGTCAGAATTGTCCTTAAACAGATCAAGCAATAGATCATGTAACCATATGAACTGGAAATTTAATAATTATCAAAAATATAGAAGTTATTCTAACACTCCTCAGTCCATCTATATAAGACCTGTGTTTTTATAGCTTTCTAAAATGACAATTTTGCTGCCCCCTTATTTGGTCTCTTACTAGTGAGTCAATAAAATAGAACGAGCTTGAGAACAATTTGTCTAAGAACTGTTACTATTGGCAAGCTGTACTCAGTTTATTATTCACTATTTATCTATTTGGTCTCCTTTTCTATTTCTTAAATTAAGCTAGATATGGTGGGGAGTGAGAGAGGAGCCTAAGTTAAAATTGAGGTCAGGCATGGTTTTGCATGTAATGATAGGAGGCTAAGATTTTATTTCTTAAATATTTTTTAAGTGAGGGAAAATTTCCTAACACAGGAATGATATGATCATATTTAAAAAGTAGAAAGTTTACTTTGATAACAGCATGAAAAAGTATTTGAAGAAGCTAAGCAGAACGATCAGACCTACAATAGAGTTGATAAAAAATAATGAACAAAAATTATATTTGGGACATAAAATATAATAGAATAATGAAGAGGAAAAAGTTTGTAATTGACTCTGGTCTGGATTACTTGGCCATTGTAATATACACAAATATAAATATATAGGGGCACCTGAGTGATTCAGTGGTTAAGCGGCCAACTCTTGGTTTTGGCTCAGGTCGTGATCTCAGGGTCCTGGGATCCAGCCCCGTGTTGGGTTCAGCACAGAGTCTGCTTATACCTCTCCCTGTGCTCTTCCCCTTGCTTGTGCTTGGTGCTCTCTCTCTTTAAAAAATAAAAAATAAATAAATGTTTATAATTTATCTCTTTATAAATATCTCTATATAAAAATATAAGTGTGTGTATATACATATATATGTATATGTATGTATTTATGTATTTATACATACACATACACACATACACAGAGTTTTGACCCAGCTTTGAGACTCTGATTAAAGGATGGTCACTTTCCCTTCTTGAGCAACCAATGAAGTCCATGCCCCAACTACTTCCTACATCCCACTCCCTATCTGGGTCTATCTCACTCTAGGATCGCTATGTACCTGCTGTATGCACCTGTCCTAATTGCCCCAGAACAAGGTATCAGACAACTAAGGAAGCCCCTATGCCCTGGAACCTGGAAATATTATCCAAATTAGCCAATCTAAAGGGATCCCTGCAAAATCCCACCCTGCCTGCCCTATATCAGCTGTCCCCTACTGCTCAAGCATGCTGCTACTGTGTCCCCTGGTACAACCCACTGTGTGGCCTTGTCTAGCTACTTTCATTTGAAGCTGTAAGAAGCAAAAATTTCTCCATTCCATCTATCCAGGTGTCAATGTGTTGTTTCCTGCCATCACAAGAATCTTAAAATCTTATAAAAGTCTTTTACCCAAACAATGAACTAAGGAAGGAAAACACATTTTTAAGAAAAAGAGTTTTAGTTTATTTTTTGTCATATCGCACAAGAGGTGCTTGTGGAACGTGCAGGTGGAGATGTTCAACCTGCAGGTGGTTATTCAGTTCTAGATGTTAAACAATACCTATCCTACAGAGAGAGAATCTGAAATTATTAGTTCACAGCTGGCAAATGAAAACATGGATGCAAACACAATTGTTCAGAAAATGAGTTTTAAGTGAAAAGAAAAGAGGCTTAAGCATTAAATCCAGACTGGGAAGAGCAAGAATCATATGCATATTAGACATGTCAATTAGGTGAATGCCATATCCATAGTAATTTATATAGTTCTTAATGGAAAACAAACACATCAGCAAAGGACTGGATGCACCGACCACCAGATAAATATGTGTCTTTTTGTCAAGTCTAATGAAGGATTTGGGAAAGAGGAGGAAGTGATATCCCTACCTCCCACCCCAACCAAGTCAGTTAATACACAGGCTTGACATTAATTTGTTGTGTATGAGGAAAAATGTACTCATCCTATCTGAGACTGGCTTTTAGAAATTTGTGTTGGGAAACATGTAGATTAAGCAGTTAGCATTGGGTTCTGAAGGAGAATAGGAAACTCTATTGTGATTTTCCCCAGCTGTGCTTAAGTAATAGTTACGGGAGTTCATATATGAAATGGTTGGCTCCATCCATGACTGGGCTTTTATAACCTGGATGTGATGGAGAGATGTGTGTTTAACTGTGCCAAGGTCTGCTTAAAATGAGGTATTTTCAGGGCTTTGGTGAACAGGAAGAGAAAGAAGCCAGGAAATAACTAAAAGCCTTAGAAAAAATGGCAACATAACCAGAAGTCATGTTTTCCTTGTCCTCAAAGTTGGAGTGGCAGGATGATCTTGTAGAGAGGAAATGTGATATGGATGTCAGGAACCATAGAGAATTAGGGAGAATATGCCTACTCCAAGCCTTGAGGATTGTTGTTTGAAGGCTTAATAACTTTTAGTTGGATGACTCCCAAGAGAGTTGTTTCTTCAGAGAAAAGCAGAGTTTCAGGTAAAGTAAAATTGGAGGTAGATTATTTCTACAAGAAGGTTGAGAGTAGAGTTGTTCCTTGATAAATGGGGTAGTATAAAGGTCTAGAGGGAATTTGGTGCTGGTAAATGAGCTGAAGATACAAGAAGAAAATTATATGGAGGTAGAAGTGAGAGAACATACAAGATATTGGAGCTTACATTTTGTGGGAATGATTGAGGAGAACAGGTACGAGAGAGTTTAAACAAATTAACTGATTTCAAAATCATAAGTAAGATTTTAGTATGAAGTTTTTCTGACTGTGAAACTACACTAGGTCTCCTAATATTAGAAAGCCATTGAATATAATCCATAGCTACTCAGGGTTTTGGAAGGTAGGAATTAAAGCAAGACTTTATCTTCTTGGGAGCATAGGTTACCTCCTACAATTGATTCAAGAATGTGTCCTTGAAATGCAACTGATGACTTTTGAACTTTGCTCCCTTGATGGGAATGTTTGCTTTATACTGGGATGTAGCATCCGCCAAATAAACCTAAATTAAGTGACTAATAATGAGAATACAAGGGCTTGATGGTTTTGTACCTGCTGGCATGGTAAGAACTAAGAGAATGATCATCATGGAATTACTATGACAGTGCTAGATCTCAGCCATCCAGTTTAAATTAATAATTGAAGTTCAGTGAAAAAAATATGCTCGATATGCCAATTAGCAAACTTATGTTATAGTTCAGCTGGTGGTTAAGATATTTTAATTTCTTAAGAAATTTAAAGTGCCACTAATAATTTCTGAATTACATGAATTTGTAACTAAAAGTAAGTTAATGGTTTTACCATAAAATAATGAGTAAACAATAGAAATGATTAACAAACTGTGGAATATTTGAGATGTCAAACCAAAGTAACTATCAGATTTTTAAAAATCTTCTATCCAATGCTTACTCAATTATTAGATTCAAGATATTATATTGAATAAATAAACCTAAAATTCATTCAGCTCCATGGTTCTATCATCTAATAAATTAATTCTGTAAACTAATATAATAAGAATAACACTTATTATAAATAACATAGAAATAAAGATGCTATATTTACAGCATAATAATTATCTATTTCATCAATAAAATTCTACCAATTTAGATGAATTCCTAAAAGAGATGTAAAGGCTATTGATGAGTGTCAGACACAGATGAAAACTTTGAACCATTTTTTGCATTTTAATTTTTAATAGGAAATAACTGGATTACAGGAATAGGGAGATCTGGTTTCTAATATTATCTTCTTACCTAATAAAATTAGATATATGCCCTATTCCAAATCAGCCTACTAATATCTCAATATTTCTCTCAGCTTTAAATACCTTTAAATTTCTTTATCAGTCATTATTTTAATTTAGAAAACATTTATTGAGCAAAAGCTGTATACCTGTCAACTTTGTGATTATGAAGATGGCTGGTGGTTTTCTACCCTCACTGTGCTGGTGATCTGGAAAATGAGAACATATTTGTAAACTAGTAACTACAAGTATATGCCAGAACCAATTAGTCCAGCAACCATAACAGATCATGGAGGCCAGCAGACAATCAGAGAAGCCTTCATAGAAAATTGACCACTTGAACTGAATGGGTTTGCTAGAGCATCTGATCAGAGTGAGCAAAACTCATCAGCTGTAGTGACAGTGTGCACGTTGGCTTGGGGTAACTTTGAGAAGATCTGTTAGATGATCATGGTAATTGTCTAAAAAAAGCATTTTTAAAAAATTATCATTATTCTCATGTTTACAACTCTTCTGCTATTCCTCAAAGCCTATGAAAGAAAATCCTTATGAGACATAGAAAAAAACCTCAAGGAGACAAAAAACAAAAACAAAAAACAAACAAACAAAAAAAACTTTTCCTATAAAGGTAGCAGAGATTTGAAATAAGTAATAAGATTGGAAAATGTGTTTCCTTCTAATTTGAGATTTTCTCATTCTAATACATAAAAACACATGTATGCTAAAAGTTGTATATTACATTTTAAAAGGCATTTACTTCATTCTATCCAGCATTTTCCTATTTTGTTTTCTTATTACACCATAATAATATAAATTAATACATATTTAAGAGGTGCTCTGGGCCATTTACTGTGTGGTACTTTGTGTGTGTGCGTGTGTGTGTAAACATTGTTTTATTGGAGAACTATGTTCAGATGTCAAAAATTGTATAATTATTAGAAACATCTTTTATTCATGTGACTCTATAGTTATTCCATTCAACAGTGTTGCAAACACATCTTTAAAAGAATTAACACTACACTTATTCATATACAATGCTAGCACCCTTAAAAACTTTTCATTAGCCTTTAGAATGTGTTTTATTTAGTTTTTATATTTTATTTTAATTCCAGTATAGTTAACATACAGCGTTTATATTAGTTTCAGATGTACAATTTAGCAATTCAACACTTCCATATAACACGCAGTGCTCATCATGACAAGGGCATTCCTTAGTCCCCATCACTTATTTAACCATCCCCCCAACTCCCTCCTCTCCGGTAACCCTGTTTGTTCTCTATAGTTAATTTCTCTCTCTCTCTCTCTCATACATTTTTACAAATATTATCTCTGGTCTTTAAAAGGCCTGTGAAACATATATAGTATCATCTTCGTTGCCCAGATGAGGAAATTAGGTTCAGAGATGTTAAGCCTTTTCTCCAAGGAGTTAGAATAGAGCATGGTACTTGAATATGATGTCAGATTTGTGAAATTCTAATCCGTGATCCTTCCAGGTGCTGCAGCTGTAGATTCTGTAAGAACAAATCTTGTTCTCTTCATTTACGCCAAAGCACCTGGCACGATGCTCTTTATGTCGTAGGTGATCAATTAACATTTATTTATCTGACATGAATTTGATGAAGCATTTTAGTCACATGCAACCAAGATTTCTGATTCTAATTAATTGTAAGTAGCTCCAATTAATCATAAGAATATATCATCAAATCACTAATAGCTTCAATTTCCTTGATTATAACATGAAGATTACAAAATTTTAGGAGTTAAATGATAGTACGTAGTATAAACTACTCTACACGTGGCATAAACCCAGTCTTCATTCACACATAATGCTGTCACCTCACTGGCCAGGTTAATACAGCATTTAACCATTAGGCACATTGGTTCATCATTCTAAATTTCTTCTATGGAGTAAAAATTTTTATCCTCTGTTTTTCTATCAGTCATAAAATGGCAGACATAGGGAATTTTTTATAACAGTGGTAGAATGAAATACAGGTTTAGGGTCTATCTGTTCCTGAGGCCACAAACTAACACATTTTTGTTCTCTAATCTTTACCTTTGGTAAGTCCCAGAGGCAGCAGTATATCAATGAATTTAAAACCATCTCCTGTTACTCATTTTTTTATTGGCTAATAGTTCCTAGCTTACAGCATTTGTTAGGCTTGCCAAAAATATTAAATTGTCTGGACAATTTTATGGGATAATGGAAATGTGTTTTCTCTCTTCTTGATTCTATAAAAGCAGTAAATGGTTTGCTTGAGCTGTACATTGTATGATACAGGATATGCCCAGGGTACTATTATCATAGTTTATGGGGCTAGTCTGGATAGCCATCTCCTGTGACTAGAATGAAAGACAAAAGTAAGAAGGACAAAATGACCTAACCTACAGAAAATTTGTATTTCTAAATTGCATGTCAAAATGTTCCAAATGACCAGGTCATGTATTAAAGGTGGGCTGAAAACATACTAAGGGAGAAATTTAACCCTTTAGTGAAAACCAAGAAAAACATCAAGCTTCCTGATACAACATTACAGAGTGACTTTAAAATTTTCTTCAGGAAAAAATCACTAGAGGATTAAATGTTTCTTGAAAATCCCCTTCTTTTATATGGTTTGATACCCCTAAGCCCAAGCACTCGCATTCTTAGCTAAAAGAATTTTATCTAACAGTGTTACTATTTGAGGCTTGAGACTCTGTTGGTGATACTGTGAATGTTCTGGAACCTCAGTGTTTAAGTTAAAAGATTATAAATTTAAAAAATTGTGAACAAGATTTTAGGAACATAGAGAATGATTTTACTTTTTCTCTGTACTGACAAGTCCACCTGTAATTTGCCCTACCCTTGTCTCTTCCATTTTTATACAAGATTGTGCCTGTTTATTGAACATGTCAGATGGTCAATTGTTTCCAATTATTTTTTTGTCCAGGAACTGTGTTTATTTAATTATCCAAGAGATACATTTTCCCCAGATAGGATTTGATCTGTTGTTAAAGATATTAGTTTCATTTCTTTATTTCTAAAACCTTAAGATTCAGGTCACTATGGTCATACAGTCCTTTGTATGCAATGGTTAAATTATGTATTTCCATACCAAAAATGTGTTAACTACTGTAGAAGAAACAAATATTTAAAAAATTTAAACCATATTAATTATGATCTATTTAGACTTTGTCAGGCAGAGGTCAGAAATCAAATGTGATTATGAGTGTGTCATATAAATGACTGAAATGGGTTCCTGTGACATAGTAAATAGCTGTCGAGCCTGATGAACTAGAGAGTGCATGACCTATCAATAGTATTAAAAATATGTGAATAAACTGTTTTTCTAGCCAAACAAAATGCATAATAAGCTGAGATGCAATAAGGCTAGAATGAAGGAACTCTATTTCTCTCTTTGGGAAGGAGTGTTGACTTAAGGAAAAACAATCATGACCAGGGCTGATTATGGCTTTACTTAGAGCTCTAAGCAGGCAAGAAGGAATGCAGTTCAGATCTAACTAAATAAGGATGAGGAATTCAAATGGAATATATAAACAATAAGTTAGTTAAAATCTGTGCTGAATTTCTATAGTAATGTCAGTACAAGTCAGTGTTTTTCTGTTCCCATCAAAGGTGTAGAACAGTGCTATTGGCGCTCAAGACCACAAGCTCTAAAACCGTGTTAATTAAGATGAAAGAATTCTTGGCCCCCCACATGAGCTATGACAATATGGACATGTTACAAGAGTTCTCAGCCCTCAGTAGCACATCTGTATCATCTGTAAATGATAATAATAGTATCTACCTTCATATTTGTTTCACAGATAAAATGACAATATTTTTAAAGGGCTGGCACATAAAAAATATTACACAAACATTTGTTATCATAAAATAATGACCAACTGATAATGATTAATTTTAACATTTTTCTACATACTTGACTAAATACTACAAATTCCATTTTCTGAACCTTAGTAAAGTGGTAGATAAACACATCTTTAATTGCACATAAAGTCATAGATTATTAGAGCCATCAAAAAACTTATAAAACTTCATATCCAACTCCTGATTTTATAAGTAAAAGGTCTTATAGCCAATTAATGTAAATAACTTGTTTCTAATCATACTGGTTAGAACAGGAAATAAATGACTGGAATACATATCTCCTCTGAACACCAGACCTAAAGATTTTCCTGAGACTTTCTGCTGTGTATATAAATTAAACATGTTATTTTCTTCCTGTCATTTGTAATTAGCAAACTAGAAATTGTCCCCATAATGATAAACATAGTCTTAGGATATGGCCAAAACAAAGGTATTTTTTTAGAACTCTTGGTTGGTTCTAATGTGAAACAAAGGTTGAGAAACATGAAACTAAAAGTGATTTTCTCACTGAGTCTCTGTTGGAATGACTGCTTCTCTCATTACCAGACTTTTATTCAAATAACCTCCACTTGAAATTTGAACATTGTTATTATATGTACCATTTCATTTATCCATTCTTTTATTTATGTGAGTATGTATTAAATATTTTTATGTGTCTAACTACTAGATGTTGAGATTACAACAAAGAACTTTAAGAAAGTGGAGACCTTGGTTTTTAACATCTGCACTGACTGAACCTCTACAAATGTTAAATTTAAATCAGGGTTAATAAATAAAACGAAATATGGGGGAGATGCTATTTGTAGATAACATAATTTTATACATAGGTATATCTAAAGAATCCACAAAAAAACTAGTAGAGCTAATGAACAAATTCAGCAAAGTTTAAGATTAGAAGTTCAACATACAAAAATCAGTTTTTTAAAAAATCAGTTTTACTTATATATAATTTGAAGAGAAAATTAAGAAATCAATTCCATTTTTGGTGGAATCTAAAAGGATAATTTACTTAAGAAGAAATCTAGCCAAAGAGGTGAAAGATTTGCAGACTGAAAACTATAAAACATTGGTGAAAATCATCTAAGAACTACTAAATAAATCAAAAGATATCCCATGTTCATGGCTTCAAAGACTTACATTGTTAAAATGGCAATACTGCCCTAAATAATCTAGTTTCAATGCAATCTCTATCCAAATCCCAAAGGTACTTTTTTCCAGAAATGAATTCAAATCTAATCTTAAAATCATGAGAAATTCAAAGGGGCTTCACATGGCAAAAACAATATTGAAAAGAAGAACAGAGAGAGTCACGCTTCTTAATTTCAAAACTTACTAAAGAGTTACAGTAATCAAAAAAGTGTGGTACAGGAATAATGATAGACATAAACCTATGGAATAGAAACAAATTCATGCATATAGCCAACTGATTTTTAGCAAATGTGCTAAAGCCATTTATAATCTCATCAGCAAATGGTGCTGGGTTAACTAAATGCCCACATGCAGAAGAATGAAGTTGGACCCTTTCTTTATATTGTATAGAAAAAATAATTCAAAATGGAATAAAAAAACATAAATATAAAAGCTTAAACCATAAAACACTTAAAAGAAATCATAGAAGTAAATCTTCATGACCTTGAATTTAGCAATGGTGCTCAGTTATGACACTAAAAGCATGAGCAACAATATAAAAAATAGATAAAACTAAACTTCATAAAAGTTCAAAAATTTTTGTATAAAAGACATCAAGTAATTTATTTATTTGTGAGAGAGAGAGTGTGAGCAGGGGGAAGGGGCAAAGGGAGAGGGAGAAGAAGACTCCCCACTGAACGGGGAACTCGATGCAGAGCTCAATGAGGGGTGCAATCCCAGGCCCCTGAGATCATGACCTGAGCCGAAGGCAGATGCTTAACCAACTGAGCCACCCAGGCATCCACATTATCAAGTAATTTAAAAGCAACCTACAGAATGGGAGAAAATATTTGTAAATCATATATCTGATAAGCATCTACTCTCCAGAATATACAAATAATACTTCCAACTCAATGACAAAATATAAATAATCAAATTATAAAATGGGCAGAGACCCTTGAATAAACATTTTTTCCAAAGAAGATATACATGTGGCCAACAAAAACATCAGAAGATGCTCAACGTCATTAGTTATTGGGGAAATGAAAACCAAAATCACAATGTGGTAGCACTTCAACCTACTAGAATGATGACAAAAAAATAAAGAGAAAATTTTAAGTGTTGGTGAGGATGTGGAGAAATTAGAACCTTCATACATTGATGGTGGGAATATACAATGGCATAGCTTCTGTGGAAAACAATTTGGCTTTCCTCAAAAAGTTAAGTATATAATTACCATGTGACTTAGCAATTCCACTTCTATATATATTCCCCAAATAATTGAAAACTATCATTCAAACAAATATTTCATCGTGGCACTATTCACAATAGTCAGAAAGTGGAAACAACCCAATGTCTTTTAATTGATGAGGAGATAAACAAAATGTGGCATATACATACAATGGAATATTATTTGGCCATACAAAGGTTTGAAGTACTAATACACGCTATGGTGTGAATGAACCTCAAAACCATTATGTTAAATGAAAAAGGCTGGACCCAAAAGGTCACATGTTGTATGACTCCATTTATATGAAATATCCAGAAGAAGTAAATATGGAGAAGAGTGCACTGATGCTTGCCAGGGTCTGAGGAATAGGGAAATGGTGAGTACTATGAGAATTTTTGGTGGAGTAATGAAAATGTTTTGCAATTTTTTAGAGGCGGTGGTTGCACAACATCATGAATATACTAAATGTCACTGAATTGTACACTTTAAAATAGTTAATTCTGTTATGGGGATTTCACCTCCATTTAAAAATTCTTAAGAATGGAAATAACAGAGGCTGCTGTTTGCACATACCTGAGAATATCCTCCATTCCCATTAGCCACCACAATGGAAAACTTCAAGATTCATAAGGAATTAGGATATGCAGAAAGGTGTTGTCTCAAGAGTGAGGAATAATTAAACTTAGATTGAGCAAAACTTCCCTTTTGCCACCTAACAAAACAAAACCCAAATGGATATAATTTCTGAAGAATTTAACTGCAGTGCACAACAAAGCTCAGGAATATTTACAGAAACACAAATATATGCACCACATAACAAAGATAAAACTCACAACATCTACCATCCATTGAAAAATTACCAGGGGCACAAAGAAAACATAACCCTTAATGAAGAGGAAAATAAATTAATCAAAATCAACCCAGACTGGCACAGATGCTAGAATTAGCAGTTAGAATTAAAAATTGTTATTATTATGTTAGAATTAAAAGCTATAACTGCATATCATGCAATCAAAGAGTTACTCAGAGATATGGAAGACACATCATTGGATAAGAAAATATCCAAATCAAATTCCTAGAGATAAAACTTAGTGTCTAAGGTGTAAACACATTAGATAGGATTAATGGAAAATTAAACATTACAGAGAAAAATATTAGCAAATTGAAGATACAGTAATTAAAACTATACAAAGACACATTGAGAAAATATTTAAAAAGTGAACAAGGTATCAATCAATTGTGAAATTATTTTAAATAATCTAATATACATGTAATTGGAGGCCTTAAAGGATAAAATACACAAAATATATGAAGAAGAAATAACCAAAAATTTTTCAAATTTGACTAAAAAAATAACCCCACAGGTCTAAAAAGCCCAATAAAACTGAAATACAAGAAATACAACAAAAATTACATTATGGTATATCAAAATCAAATTTCTCAAAACCAGTAAAAGTAGCCAGAGGAAAAAGACATGGTGTCTGCAGAGGTGAAAAGGAGAGAGAAAGAGAGAGAGAGGGGTTAGCAGATTTTTTCACTGAAAACAAAGTAATTGAGAAACAAGTGGAACAACATTATTAAAGCACTGAAAGAAAAAGAAAATAACTGACAATATAAGATATTATGCCTATTGAAAATATCTTTCAAGTGAAAGTGAGATAAGGGCTACTTTAGGTATAAAGTAGATGAAAGAACCCATCACCAGCTGACCCACACTACGAGAAATCTAAAAGGAAGTCCTTCAGGCAGAAGAAAAATTATGCTAGATGGAAATATATATCTACACAATGGGGTGATGAGTATTAGAAACATTATGTAAAAAATATAAGAATATTTTCTACTATTAAAATTTCCTTGAAAGATAATTGATTTTTAAACAAAAATAACATGAATGTAGTTTGAGTTTATAACTTGCATTAAAGTAAAATGTATGCCAACAAATGCACAAAAGTAAAGGGGGGAAGAATGAAAGTGTACTGTGTAAGGTTATCATAGCTGAAGTGGTATACTATCAAATCAACGTAGACTGGTGAGTTAAAGGTACATGGCTATAAAGCATAAAGCAATTACTAAAATAACAAAATAGAGGATCGTAAGTAGTAAGTCAACTAAGAAAATAAAGTAAGAACATGATGAATGGCTAAAATTAATAATACAATAATAGATTAATAAGACTGTGTTGGCTAGAACATGAAGCAACAGAAACTTTCAGACACTACTGCTAGGGTGTGTTTTATTATCACTTTCAAAAATATTGAGAGTTATCTAATAAAGCTGAACATATGCACACTGTATGATGAAATAATTTCACCCGTACACATACCTATAACTATACATATATGTGAAATTGATGAGTCTGTTAAGAAAAAAACAGAAAGTTAAAAAAAGAAGAAAATACCCATCAATATTATAATGAGTAAAGTGAAGCATATTTACACAATGGGATATTTATAAAACAAGGAGAATAAATAAAGCATACTACATGTAATAATACGGATGAATTTCATAAACATATTATTGAGCTAAAGATGCCACAGACATGGAACATGTCTTGTATCATTTCCTTTATGTGCTAAAAGTCAGGACAGTAACTATCTTTGGGGGCCAGTTGTAACTGGATTTGAGAAAGGGGACTCCAAGATGCTTGTGATGGTCTATTTCCTGAAATAGATGGTAGTTATTCAGAAATAGTCACTTTGTGGGAATCTATTATTTATGGTGAAGACTTTTATTTACGTGCATATATTATACTTTTTAAAAGTGCATTTAAGGGGATTCCTGGGTGTCTCAGTTTGTTAAGGGTCTGCCTTGGGCTCAGGTCGTAATCTCAGGATCCTGGGATCAAGCCCCACATCCAGCTCCCTACTCAGCAGGGAGTTTGCTTCTCCCTCTCCCTCTGCTCATGCTTTGGCTCTGTCTCTCTCAAATAAAAAATAAAATCTTTAAAAAAAAAAGTTAAAAATAAATAAATAGGGGTGCCTGGGTGGCACCGCGGTTAAGCGTCTGCCTTCGGCTCAGGGCGTGATCCCAGCGTTATGGGATCGAGCCACATCAGGCTCCTCTGCTATGAGCCTGCTTCTTCCTCTCCCACTCCCCCTGCTTGTGTTCCCTCTCTCGCTGGCTGTCTCTATCTCTGTCAAATAAATAAAAATCTTAAAAAAAATAAATAAATTAAATAAATAAATAAATAAATAAAGTGCACTTAAAAATCATATAGTGGAAGCTGGATAACCTGAGAGCAAATGTAGTTTAAACTTTCAATCCTTTCCAGTTTTCAAGGTCTGTCAAATGCCAATAGCTTCTATTACAATGCTATCTAGCTCTATACATGTGAGGAGGACTTAATATGTTGAAGATAGGGTAAGTATGATGGTGAAGGTGATGGGAAAATGAGTGCTTCCTTTTGCAAGAACTATGATATATGTAATTTTGCAATTCTAAAAAAAAGTTATAAAAAGAAAAGAAATTTGAATCTTTCTACCTAGAATAAGCAGATGTTGATATTTTTGTTGCATTTACTTCCAGGGTTTTTTTGTGTGTGTAGACGGTTTTATAATTTGATTTATCTTCTTTTTCTACATAGATGGAAACAATAAACACATTTTTTAAATGCATTTTTTGGTCATTTAGGAGCATATATTGAATTTTTTCCATTTTAATAATTGTATTCCTATCATAGTACTTTAAATGATGATAATTGCAGCCTATTTCACATAAAAACACAAAGACTTCCCCTTAGTATTTTACAATTGGATGGGCATTAATAGGGAGGGAAAAAGGGTTATTTAAAGATTTTAAAAGTCGGTACTCAAAAGAGTTGAACTCCAGGGTACACAGAGTGGATATCAAAATATACCATTAATAATTTGTTTGCTTTTATTTGCCGTCTCTGCATGGTTTGAATTTTTAAAGGAAATATAAGATAGTTGACAAATCTGTTATTCGCCTAACAATTTAAAGTGCACATACTATTCAGTCCATATTAGGTATCTTTTTCCTTTAAAGATTTATTTACTCATTTTTAGAAAGAGAGAGAGAGAGAGCACAAGCAGGAGGGGCAGAAGGAAAAGGAGAAAGAATCCCAAGTAGACGCCATGCTGAGCACGGAGACTCATGCAGGGATTGATGCCATGACACTGAGATTATGATGGCGCCAAAATCAAAAGTCAGCCACTTACCTGACTGTGTCACCAATGTGCCCCATATTAGGCCTTCTAATGGTGAGGTCAGGGAAGTAAAATTGATGTGCACTGGGAGAGACTCTTCCATACTTTCCAGTGGAATTTCAGCATGAAGAAGAAGATATTTGCTATGTTGAACTACCTGATACTTACTCCTTTAAGTTCTCTCAAGGTTTTTTTTTTTTCCTGAGATTGCTGAGGTTATTTGGTTGAGTCTATGGGGATAGCTCTAAAATTGTCTATAATCTGCAAATGAATCTGCATTAAATCTTAAACACAAGGTGCATATATGAGCTGCTTCTTTGAAAACTGGTTCGGTGAAATTCTAAATTGATTGCTCAAATAACAAAGTATAACCAACTTCAACTTTTTGAGCTGGGCTTGAATTTTTAGCAATGATATATCTACCAGTTACGATTGGGCTAGAGCTCCATAACTTAATTTAGTTGTCTCCTGCTAGAGCACACAGGACTGGCTAGATATTGAGTAAAACTGGGTCATGGTGAACTTATTGTCCTTGGACAAGAGCATTCATAAAGTACACCTCTGTTTGATAGAGCTAAATTAGAGACAATGAGGAACATTTCACATTGCATCACTTTGCTTTTTTCTTAACAAGCTGAAGCTTTCAAGTTGCATCTTGTCAGTTCCCAGGGCTTGAGTCACTAATTCTCATTAATATAAATGCAAAATGTTAGGTCAGCATTATCCAAGTTAACTGTCAGGTGGGTCTCTATTAGTCTGCATTTTCTATGAATCAAATAGAACTAATTTAGCAGCATTATTTATCATCATACTCGACCACACAGACCAACACACAGAAATGATCATCATCAACTCTAATTGGTCCTAAGTTATAGAAATCACAGTCTACTTTCCGCAGGGCCACTGCAGTTTCTTTAAGAACAGAATTCTATTCCCCAATCTAGAAAATGAACCAAGAGAATTTCATTTTCTGCAGTAGCCACATCTCTAGGCTCTATTTCAGAGTGTGATAGAACAGGGACTTTTAACATGGTTTATAGATCCACTGAGTTGTATTGAAAGGCATCATAAAACCCCTAAAATGTCCACATACTGCCTACATTTAAACTTGCATATTTTATTTTAAAAAAGGTCTGCAACTTCCACAAGATTTTCAGTAATTCTGTAAGACTCACAAATATCAACGCAATTCTAGGCCAATGAAATTGTACTATGCAAGTGAAATGTCATGTTGTAAAGAAGATCCAGACCTTGGGGTGCCTGGGTGGCTCAATTAGTTAAGCGTCTGCCTTTGGCTTGGGTCAAGATCCCAGGGTCCTGGGTTCGAACCCTGCATCCGGTGGGGAGCCTGCTTCTCCTTCCTCTCCCTCTGCCTGCCACTCTGCCTACTTGTTATCTCTCTTTCTCCCCTGTCAAATAAATAAATTTAAACAAATCTTTAAAAAAAGAAGATCCAGACCTTGACTCCATTTCCCTCTTAATATATACCTATCTTACGCATTCTTCCTGTCCCATCTCACCTGCAAATGCTAAGAAAGCCCTTGTTTTGTAGCTGAGCTGTGGGATCCTGGATATCTAGCTCTATTAGACATAAAGGAATATGTTTATTGATAAAATTCAACAAGCATTTGTTGAATATATGTAGCACACCAACATTATACTGGGCCCTCTGAGCCTACATGGCAAAGTAGAAGCAAAGCTGCACATATTAGCGAGGAGAGTTGGCAAACACCTATGTAGGGAGGTTTTCGACATATCTGAAACATCGCTGTGCCCTAAAAAACAATTTGTAATGTCACATAAATTTTACGAGGGAAGATTCAGGACTTGTATCTATTTTTAAGAGGCGAATATTCCAGAAAATAAGACAGTAATAATTTTGTTTTTATTCACTTCATACATTATGATTTCTTTCCTCTATACAGCATGATATGTATTAGAAATGGAAGAGGGCAGATCTCATCAACTACAAACTGTAGAGAATTTTTTGGTATTCAGAAAAGAAAGAAGTGGCTAGGAAAGAAGAGATGTAACCAGAAAGGAAAGAAAGTGAATTCGCGTGGCTTCCTTCATAATTTTGCAGTATCTAAATCTGAATACATAAGGGAAAAGTCAAAATTGGTTTCATATTACAGGAATAACTCAGGACAATAGTCATCATGCTGAGCACTGTGTACTTCTCCATGGTCTTCCTGAAAAGAAAGGATGTCAGAGAAGCAGGGTATAAAGGTAAAGCAAGGACACAGAGAGCCTGAGGCTTTATCTTGACAAGAGAGCCGTTCTGCTTTGATCTGTTTTACATTTTGTCCCTTAGCTTCTGAATAATGGATTCCACTATATAAATGATAGAGAGGTTATTGATAGGTTGATAATGGATGGATGGATGGATGGATGGATGGATGGATTAAAAAAATATAAATGTGTAGGTACAAAGAACATGCCTGATTCTTGTGGGTGACCATCTAATCCCTGTGCTTTGTGTCAGTCTCCTCTTGTTCTATCTTTCCCCAGGTATGAACCTACAGTCAGTAGCTTTGAGCAACAAAGTATTATTCAAGCATAATCTCTGAGTATGTCCTGTATAATCACAATAGATACAGAGTCTGTTTCTAGCCCTTATCATCTCATTTCTAATATGACTTTTCTCTTTACTTACCTTGGCAAATTCATCCATATAACTCTTCTAATTTTCTTTCCAAAATCAACAGCCCTATTTAATGAAAACCAAAAATCTTAAAAACAACTAAGTTATAATGAAAGTGATAGTTTCACATTATATTCATTTATGGGAGGAAATGATTAAGTCAAGAATGAAAACAAATATATAGATAGGGTAAGGGTAAAATGAAGTGTAAGAGCCAAAGTCTCTGATCAGTAAAACTTTTGATTTCTTTTTCTTCATTGAGCAAAAATAACATTTAAGTATTTAAGCCCTTGGTACTTTTCTTCTCTAAAATACCCTTCTTCAGAAGCCAAGGGTAAATTTCATATCCACTCTGTGAAAGACTGTCAACTGATCTCAATGTGAATGAATTTTCTAGATTCTCTGGTTGTTTGCCTTACTTGCTAGGGAAATTCCTGGAATGAGGAATAAAAATAGATATTCAGAGATTGGCGTAGTTATTTGATTCATCACCTTGTAGGTGATAGGGGAAAATTCACATAATTTAATTTCCCACCCTCTTGTCTCTATTTTCTCTGCTGTCTGTCACGGGAGGGCAATGTGGATGCATATTAATGAGACCAGGCTAGGCAGCCACCCAAGGCATTTTTCTCAGTCTAGAAAAAGTGTCTCAACGATATTTTAAAAAGCCTCTGACAGGACAGTTACATAAGCTGTTGTTAACCTTAAGGGAGTTTAGGAGACAAAAAATAGAGGAAAGATGAGATCAAAAGGTGGTCCTAAAAATCATGGCAAACAGTATTATTTTTCTTAGTCTAAAGTCATATATGATATGATACAAGCTTTGCAATATCAATATATTAGTAAGGAAATATCTTTTATCTAGACAGAATTTTATTGTAACTATCATTTGAATATTAATAATATAGAAAAAATAAATGATATTTATTCAGAATTGGAAGAAAAGTATTTGTGAACCACCTACCACCAAAACTTTATGTTAATAGAGATATATTTAAGATTAAGTGAGGTAGAGAGAGCTAATACATTATATTTCACAGGATCTGCCCCCCAAAAAAGACATGGAAAAATGATGAGATTCACATTAAAACTTACTATATTACCTTGATATAAAAAACAATATAATTTTCTATAAAAATTTTAAAACCCTAGAGATATATAAGAAATATGATGCTTATTAAGTATACCTAAAAAGTTATTTTTTTAATCTGCTTAGATGTATTATCTTTAATAACAATGCCATTACTTGGACAAAAATTTTAAAAAAAGAGGGGCGCCTGGGTGGCACAGTGGTTAAGCGTCTGCCTTTGGCTCAGGGCGTGATCCCAGAGTTGTGGGATCGAGTCCCACGTCAGGCTCCTCCGCTATGAGCCTGCTTCTTCCTCTCCCACTCTCCCTGCTTGTGTTCCCTCTCTCANATCTGCCTTTGGCTCAGGGCGTGATCCCAGAGTTGTGGGATCGAGTCCCACGTCAGGCTCCTCCTCTATGAGCCTGCTTCTTCCTCTCCCACTCTCCCTGCTTGTGTTCCCTCTCTCACTGACTGTCTCTATCTCTGTCAAATAAATAAATAAAATCTTTTAAAAAAAAGGTAATTATCAAATGTATGGATGCCTTGAATATGAAGAGAGATCTGGCATGACTTTTTAAAAACCCGAAGTTCAAAATTATGTCAATCATCTGTAATGCTGGATAAAAATCTGAAAGAAGACATTGAAATTATAAAGGAAAAGACTGCATTTATATACATGTGTGTGTTTAACCCTTCTTACTTCCTTTCATAAGGCATCATTTAAATTCCCTTCTCTCCTCATCATAACCCAATCTCAGCAAAGTATCTTATAAACACATTACAATCTAAGTTGTAAGTACAGTTGACTGTTGAATGACAGAAGTTTTGAACTGTGTGGGTCCACGTATAGGCAGATTTTTTGCAGTAAGTTACTGTAAATGTATTTTCTTGCCCTTATGATTTTCTTAATAGCCTTTTCTTAAAGCCTACTTTATTGTAAGAATACAATATATAATACATATAGCATACAAAATATATGTTAATGGACCATTTGTTATTGGTAAGGCTTCCAGTAAACAGTAGGCTACTGGGGGAGTCAAAAGTTATAGGTGATTTTTGACTGGTGGGGTTCAGTGCCCCTAACTCCCATGTTGTTCAAGAATCAACTGTAAATAGTTGCTGGTTAAGTGGAGATAGAGCCTATGACTTTTGCATGTTGACAGATGGTGACTAAGTTCTTAACTAAGAAATTGAAGCTCTAGCTTGAAAGTTAGGTCAAGGGCAACCTTTATTTTTATGTATGTGGAAACATTCCCAAAAGCCACTAATAATATTGCACAGGAGGCTGGATAATCCACCTGCCAGCACAGAAAGCCTAAAATTATTAGACTACTGGATCAGATAATAACAGATCCCACCCAGAAAGTCCAAAAGAAAGGCATTTAATTACTCAGTAGTTCACTCAACACTGTTAAGTACCTCTAATTTAGAAAAAAGAAGCAGAGTTCGGGGTCCTTGTAGCACATTCTTAACCATCTTTACAGGTTCATTATCTGATACTTGACCTTTAGATTTCAAGATCCTCAAACATCTCTCCCAACTACTTGCTCTCCTGACTCAGAATCCTCTAAGATCTTTTTACTCTATGTTCTAATCCACACTGCTGTCTTCAAGTACAATATGTATGCAGATAACTTTTTCAAATTTATATCTCTTTTCTTCTGAGTCTACACTCTTTTATCAAGCTACTTTCTTAATATATCTTGCTGAGATACCTTATAGGACACTTGATTCAGCATATCTGAAATTAAATTTATTACCTTCCCTCAAAAAGGGTTCTTATTCAGGGTTACATTCTTAATGAGTGAAGCTAGAATTTGCAGGACTCTGCAAGTCAGAAATCTAATATTTAACCCTAATCACTCCTAGATCCTCACCATCATAACCAATACTCTTTTATTTGTTATTGATATTATCTTCTAAATATCTCTCAAAACTGCTTCCTTTCTTGTCTTAATAACTCCTCCCTCGGTTTCATCTACCTTCATCCCTTGCGTGGACCACTCCAATCGTTATCTAATGGTTTTCACCTCTTTGATTCCTGCCTCCTTTTAATCCATTCTATGCATAGCCAATAGGATGGTATTTTAAAACTGAAAATTTTACTATTACTTTCTCTCCCCAGTTCATTCTCTACTTAGGCTTCCAGAACTTATTTCAGCATTTAGATTATAATTTCCCCTTACAAATCAAGGTCTTTGCGCTTGTCCTTTCTTCCATATGCCTAGACTATTTGATTCAAACCCTTCTTTCCTACAAAACTGTTCAGCTGTCAGCTCTCAACTCACATGTCTTTTTCTTAAAATAGACTTCTTTGATATCCCATATTGAGTCAGGTCCCTTCATAGGATTTTAAAATATCTGTATTTTTCAATATATTTAGGACCTTGTAATTATATTTGTGTGATCTCTTTAAAAATTAGAAACCTATAAAAGAAACTTGTGGATTACTGAAAAAAAAGTTTTGCTTTATTTGTGCTATTGGTATTTAACTGTATTAACACCCTTCAGATTTTATTGAGGAGCAATGTAATTTCTTTAGATTTATTTAAGAGTTGCTATAAAATCAACGACACAAAGTTTAAATTGATTAGGCATTAAACAAGATACTCTTTGGGGCATCTTTAAGATTTTCCTCAATTTCTCACCAGTTTGAAGTAATTGTTAGACCCACTTTTAAGAATATGCTATGGATTGGATAAATGTGCTTGAATATAAAAGGGATTTTTTATAATTACTTTTTCCTCAAAATACTTATTTATTGACATTTGTGAATAACCCTTTGTTCTCTATGTTTTTATACAAGAGATACATCATTCCTTTTCTTTCTCATTTCAAAACTGCTAATACATACAACCTATTGCATTCTCCACTTAAAATATACTTGCACATATGCAAAATAGATTTGTATTCAAGCTTTCCAATAAAATTCTAATTTGCTGTTTGAACCAATCCTTGATGTTTTCTAGAATTGTTTTTCTTTTTTTTTTTTTTTTTTTCAGAATCAGATTTTTAGTCTCCTTATTCACCTGGAAATTGTTAAGTATTTATAAGGTATAGAATTTAATATTAAAAAGTAGATGCAATAAATCCAGATTAACATTTGTCCCAAATGTTCTGAAATTCAATTGTTATTTTAAACTTTTACTGAGACACTTCTTAAAGAACTTGGTTATGATTTATCTGAGCCCCCTGCTAGGCACCTCCTCCATTAAAGACCCACAGGACAATATGTAAACCACTATCAAAGCCAGTAAGAAGGGATGATGACAGGGACTTTAACTCTGACACTGCTAGCATTTGGGATCCCTGAATCTGGTCGTGAACTTCATGGGTCAGCTTTTATATGAGATTAACATTTGGATTGGATGTGTTATGATGAAAACATCATTTAATTCATAGGGAAGATACAGAAATTATAAACATACACACCTAAAAATAGAACACAAAAATACATGATATGAAGCAAAAATTAAAAGAATTGAAAAGAGGAGGTAATCCAACAAAATTAGTTGGAGATTTCAGTAGCCTATTCTCAGTAACTGACCAAAGAGTGAGACAGAAAATCAGAATAAAACAGACACAAATAGCGCTATCAATCAACTTGACTTAACTTACATCTATAGAACAGTCTGCTATAATACCAGAAAAGAATTCATTGGGGTACCTGGGTGGCTCAGTCATTAAGCGTCTGCCTTCAGCTCAGGTCATGATCCCAGGGTCCTGGGATCGAGCCCCGCATCAGGCTCCCTGCTTGGCGGGAAGCCTGCTTCTCTCTCTCCCACTCCCCCTGCTGGTGTTCCCTCTTTTGCTGTGTCTCTCTCTGTCCAATAAATAAATAAAATCTTTTTTTTAAAAAAAGGAAATATTTTTAAAAAAGGAAAAAAGAAAGAATTCATTACAAGTGCACATGGAACACTGACCAGAATAAATCATAGGCTAATCCACAGAAAAGTCTCAATACTTTTAGATAAATAAGAATTGGAATCATACAAAGTGCATTCCCTGACCAAAATGGAATTAAAAGAAATCAAAAACAAAATACAATTTGAAAAAAACAAAATATTTGGTAAATAAATACATTTCCAAAGAGCCCATTGGTAAGAGTAAATCACAATGCATATTTTAAAATATTTTAGCTTATGAGGGTACTAGATACACACACCCATAATCTACATTCTACATTAATTAGAAAAATTCCTAGAAAACAGTAATTACTATAACTAACTCAAAAAGAAATGGAACTTCTGAAAGAAAAATAACAAGTGAAGAAATTGAATTACTAATTTTAAAATTTCCAAAATAAAAAGCCCAGGTCTGGATGGTTTCACTGTCAAATTCTATCATCATTTATGGAAAAAATAATACCAATACTATAAGATCTCCTCCAAATTTTATCAAAGGAGAGAATAATCCTCCACTCATTTTATGAGGTCAACATTTACTAATACCAAAACACCAGAAGTAGCCAAAACAAGAATACTACAGGTCAATAACCCTTATGAACACAGACACAAAATCCTCACCATAAAAGTAACAAAGCAATCCCAACAACATATAAAAATACCATGACTATTTACAATACAAAAGATAAAACCATATGTTCATCTGGATACAGAAAAAAATGTTTGAAAAACCCAAATTAAAAAAAAAATCATCCACAATTAAAAACAAAACAAAACAAAAAACTCCCAAAAACTAGGGTAAAAAGGAACTTATTCAACCTGGTAGACTAGCTATCTATGAAAAACCTACAGCCAATATTATATTAATACCAAAAGCCTAATGCAGTGTTAAAACTCAGAAGTTAGCAAACAACTCAATTATAAACATGCAAAATATTTATATCATTATTCTCACCAAAGAAGTACTATGTAAGGTGTGTGAGCATGCATGTATGCATGTGTCTGTGTGTCTGAGTGGCTCATAAACACCTGCAAAGAGGCTCAACACCATTGGTCATTACAAAAATGAAAATCAGAATTTTTCCAAGATGGGAGAGAAGTAGAATACCTTAGTTTTGTCTGGTCCCAGGAATTCAGCTAGATAGCTATCAAATCATTCTGAACACCTATGAACTAAACTGGAGATCTAAGAAAAGAATTACCACAATTGTACAAATAGAAAAGAGACCACTTTCTGCAAGAATGACAAGACAGAAAAACTAATCTCAAAAAAGAGAATAAGAGGCAGTACTAGCTGCCAGGGACCTAATTAATATGAATATAAGATGTCAGACCTAGAGTTCAGAAGAACGATTATAAAGACACTAGCTGGGCTTGAAAAAAGCATAGAAGACACTAGAGAATCACTTTCTGGAGAAAGAAAAGAACTAAAATCTAATCAAGTTGAAATAAAAAAGGCTATTAATGAGATGCAATAAAAATGGAGGCTCTAACTGCTAGGATAAATGAGGGAGAAGAGAGAATTAGTGATATGGAAAACACAATGATGGAGAATAAATAAGCTGAGGAAAAGAGAAGTAAACTACTGGATCATGAGGGGAGAGTACAAGAAATAAGTTATAACATGAAGCTAAGCAATATTGGAATAATTGGGATCCCAGAAGAAGAGGAAGAGAGAGAAAGAGAGAAAGGTGCAAAAAGTATATTGGAGCAAACTATAGCCGATAACTTCCCTAATGTAGGGAAGGAAATAGGCATTCAAGTCTAGGAGGTACAGAGACCCCCCCAAATAAATAAAAATAGATCAACACCCCAAAATATAGTAGTGAACCATGCAAATCTCAGAGACAAAGAGAAAATCCTGAAAGCAGCTCAGTACAAGAGGTCCTTAACCAACAAAGGTAAAACATTAGACTGGCAGCAGACCAATACACAGAGAACTGACAGGCCAGAAAGGACTGGCATGATATATTTAGCATGCTAAATGAGAAAAATATGCAGCCAAGAATACTTTATCCAGCAAGGCTGTCATT
>NC_048236.1:7236840-7250446 GCF_002007445.2 Ailuropoda melanoleuca
CTGGTTCTTTGAAAGAATTAATAAGATCGATAAACCCCTAGCCAGACTTATCAAAAAGAAAAGAGAAAGGATGCAAATTAATAAAATTATAAATAAATTATAATTATAAATTATAAATAAAAGGAGAGATCACAACCAACAACAAGGAAAAACAAACAATTGTAAGAACATATTATGAGCAACTATATGCCAACAAACTAGGCAATCTGGAAGAAATGGACACACCCCTGGAAATGTATAAATGACCAAAACTGAAACAGGGAGAAAAAGAACACCTGTACAAACCCATAACCAGAAAAGAAACTGAAGAATTTATCAAAAATCTCCCAAAAAACAAGAGTCCAGGGCCAGATGGCTTCCCAGAGGAATTCTACTACACATTTAAAGAACTAATACTTATTCTTCTGAAGCCGTTTCAAAAAATAGAAATGGGTGGAAAACTTCTAAACTCGTTCAATGAGTCCAGCATTACCTTGATTCCAAAACCAGACAAAGACCCCACCAAAAAGGAGAATTACAGACCAATATCCCTGATGAATGTCAATGCCAAAATTGTCACCAATATACTAGCCAATAGGATCCAACATTATATTTAAAGGATTATTCACCAAGACCAAGTGGGATTTACTCCAGGGATGTAAGTGTGGTTCAACATCCACAAATCAATCAATGTGATATACTACATTAATAAAGGAAAGGACAAGAACCATGTGATGTGATTCTTTCAATATATGCAGAAAAAGCATTTGACAAAGTATAGCATATTTTCTTGATTAAAACTTTCCACAGTGTAGGGATTGAAAGAACATATCTCAATATCATAAAAGCCCACAGTGAATATCTTTCTCAATGGGGAAAAACTGAGAGCTTTTCCCCTAAGGTCAGAAACACAACAGGGATGCCCACTCTGACCACCATTGTTCAACATAGTACTAGAAGTCCTAGCCTCAGCAAGCAGACAAAAAACAAAAAAGAAATAAAAGGCATTCAAATTGGCAAACAAGAAATCAAACTCTCACTCTTCACAGATGTCATGATACTCCATGTGGAAAACCCAAAAGACTCCACCCCAAAATTGCTAGAACTCATATAGGAATTCAGTAAAGTAGCAATATATAATCAATGCATAGAAATCAGTTGCATTTCTATACACTAACAACAAGANGTCATGATACTCCATGTGGAAAACCCAAAAGACTCCACCCCAAAATTGCTAGAACTCATATAGGAATTCAGTAAAATAGCAATATATAATCAATGCATAGAAATCAGTTGCATTTCTATACACTAACAACAAGACAGAAAAAAAGAGAAATTAAGGAGTTGATCCCATTTACAATTGCACCAAAAACTATAAGATATCTAGAAATAAACCTAACCAGGGAGGCAAGGGCTCTGTAATTAGAAAATTAGAGAACAGGTATGAAGGAATTTGAGGAAGACACAAAGACATGTAAAAACATTTCATGCACATGAATTTGAAGAACAAATACTGGTAAAATGTCAATGCTACCTAGAGCAATCTATACATTCAATGTAATCCCTCCCAGAATACCATTAGCTTTTTTCACAGAGCTGGAACAAATAATCCTAAAATTTGTCTGGAACCAGAAAAGGCCCTAAATAGCCAAAGGAATGTTGAAAAAGATAACCAAAGCTATGGCATCACAATTCCAGACTTCAAGTTCTATTCATCAAGACAGTATGGTACTTTCACAAAAACAGACACCTAGATCAATGGAACCGAATAAAGAACCCAGAAATTGACCCTCAACTCTATGGTCAACTAATNCCAGAAATTGACCCTCAACTCTATGATCAACTAACCTTCGACAAAGCAGGAAAGAATATCCAATAAAAAAAAGACAGTCTCTTCAACAGTGTTAAGAAAATTGGACAGCCACATGCAAAAGAATGAAACTGAACCATTTCTTAAATCATACACATAGATAGACCCAAAATGGATGAACGACCTAAATGTGAGACAGGAATCCATCAAAATCTTAGAGGAGAACACAGGCAGCAACCTCTGTGACCTTCGGCTACAGCAACTTCTTGCTAGACATATCTCTAATGGCAAGGAAAACAACAGCAAAAAATGAATTATTGGGACTTCATCAAGATCAAAAGCTTTTGCACAGCAAAGGAAACGGTTAACAAAACCAAAGATAACCAACAGAATGGAAGAAGATATTTGTAAATGTCTTATCAGATAAAGTCCTAGTATCCAAATCTATAAAGAACTTAACAAACTCAACACCCAAAGAACAAAAAATCCAGTCAAGTATTGGGCAGAAGACATGAACAGATGTTTCTCCAAAGAAGACATCCAAATGGCCAAAAGACACATGAAAAAATGCTCCACATCACTGGGCATCAGGGAAATACAAATCAAAACCACAATGAGATACCACCTCACACCAGGCAGAATGGCTAAAATTAACAAGTCAGGAAATGATGTGGAGAAAGGGGAACCCTCGTACACTGTTGGTGGGAATGCAAGCTTGTCAGCCACTCTGGAAAACAGTATGGAGATTCCTCAAAAAGTTGAAAATAAAGCTACCCTATGACCCAGCAATTGCACTACTGGGTATTTACCCCAAAGATACAAATGTAGTGATCTGAAGGGGCACCTGCACCCCAATGTTTATAGCAGCGATGTCCACAATAGCCAAACTCTGGAAAGAGCCCAGAAGTCCATTCACAGATGAATGGGTAAAGAAGAAGTGGTGTATATATAGACAATGGAATACTACTCAGCCATCAAAAAAACCCACAAAAAACAAAAGCTTGCTGTTTGCAACAACATGGATGGAACTAGAGGGTATTATGTTAAGTGAAATAAGTTAATCAGAGAAAGACAATTATCATATGATCTCATCACATGTGGAATTTAAGAAACAAAACAGAGAATCATAGGGGAAGGGAGGGAAAAATAAAACAAGACAGAATCAGAGAGGGAAACAAATCAAAAGAGACTCTTAACTATAGGAAACAAACTGAGGGTTGCTGGAGGAGAAGGAGGTGGGGGAGGATGGGGTAATTGGGTGACTGACATTGGGGAGGGCATGTAATGTAATGATGTATAAGACTGATGAATCACTGACCTCCACCTCTGAAACTAATAATATACTATATGTTAATTAATTGAATTTAAATTTAAAAAATTTAAAAAAGAAAAATACAAATTAAAACCACATGAAAAATTATTTCATATCCATTAGAATGTCTATAATAAAAAAGACTGAGAACAATAACTGGTGTAATGGATGAGCTTCAAAAACATTCTAAGTGAAATAAGCCAGGTACAAAAGGCCACATCACACGATTTAACTTATATAAAATATCCAGAAAAGGCAGAAAGTTCTATATGAACAGAAAGTAGGTTAGGGGTTGCCTGGAGATAACAGGGATTGACTGGATAGGGGATATATTAAAATTGATGGAAATTTTCTAAAACTGGATTGTGGTGGTGTTTGTCCAGCTCTGTAAAATGTACTAAGTATCACTGAATTGTATATTAAAATGGTTAAATATTATGATATGTAAGTCACATATTAGGAGAACTCTTAAAAAACAAAATTAAAAAAATAAAGCTATTACAGTAAGAACTGAGAAGGGCGCCTATATTTTTCAGCTCTGAAAAACCATTTATTCATATATGTCATAAAGAAAATATTCAACCACATATAAAATGTGTGAACAATTTCATAACCCCACATTACCCATGTAATGAGTACATGTAAAGTGTATTTTTCTGTTCCATGGGTGTATATCCACTGTATATTGTATCTCCCTACCCAAGATCTAGAAGTGGATTACATATATTAATACTGTTGCTTAAGACAAATTCCAGAATAGAAAGCAATCTAATACTAACAGAATATTTTAAAAGTGGGCAGGACCTCCCCGCCCCCCAAAAAAGTGACAGGACATTAAAGATTTTTAACAATTCTACTATAGGTAATAGAATGAGCCAGAAACATAAGAAAAAGCGTCTTCCCCCAACTTTCTATAATATTTGACAACCCTGGACTCAGATTTGGTTTGACACATTCCTTTTCCTGCTTTTTTTCTATCTGGGTAAACTCTCTTGGATAAACATAATATTCCAGATGTGTTGTGAAAAGGCCTGTCAGAGTCCCAAACACTGAACTGAATCCCCAGCAGTGAGAGAAAGAGAAATCAGAAATCAAATCCCCTCCATGCCAAACCTGCTAGGAGTGGATTTTTCAGGTGTGTCACGTCAGGGAAGTTCCTTTCTCCTTTCTTATTCTGGAGAGAGTGGCTACTGCCATCCCTTGATTTTCAGGACCAGGTTCACAATTGGCAGGATGCAGTGCATAATAAAAATGTGGGGGTTCGGGCACCTGGGTGGCTCAGTTGGTTAAGCGTCTGCCTTTGGCTCAGGTCATGATCTCAGGGTCCTGGGATTGAGCCAGTGTTGGGCTCCCTGCTCAGCGGGGAAACTGCTTCTTCTTCTGTCCCTCCCCCAACTCGTTCTCTCTCTCTCTCTCAAAAATAAACGAAATCTTCAAAAAAAAATGCAGGGGTTCTTGTTCAAAAATTACTAAGAATGTCAAAACAGTGAGAGCAGAATATCAAATCAAGCACTGGGCCCCTGTTGTAAAGGGCCTCTGTGACTACACAGGTCTCAAGTCCATGAAGCTGTCCTGATTCCAACTCCGTATTTGATAGCACATGTTCTTGCTAGCACGGAGATGATAAGGATTGGCACTCGTTATCCTGAGACTGCAGTTTGAAGAACCCTCTTAAGTGAGCACTAGAAGTCTCGATTGAGAATGAGTCAGCAATGCTTACCTAATTACTGCCAAGAAGAAAGTGGTCTCTCAAATAAATGGGAAATAAATAAGCCTCTTGTCACAATAGTCGGAGACAAAAAATAAAAATGCTACTTGATGTAAGCTAAATTACTAAAAGAAGACATAAAATATTGCTACTTAAAAGAAACGTGTACCCAGTACCTTGGATTTTTAAGAACCTAAGACACATTACGGTGTCTGTTAAGCATTCCCAATGCCTTCATATTGTGAATCAGAACTTGAATTAACTCTCACACTTTAGACAAATCTGAATTGGCAGCATTTCTCATTTTCAAAATTTCCAGCCTTTCAAACAGGATGGAAACAGGAGCGGAATTTTAAAAGCATAGATAGTTTTTGTTAAGTTCATTCACTTTTAGCAAGCACTGAGTGATAGACGACACACACACTCGCATATTTGGACAAAGCGATCTTAATTTCACAGTTGAGAGATTCCTATTTACTTCTCTCTGCCCATTTATCCAGCACCTATTTCACTTGTTTCAGTTCAGCTGAAAGATCTTCTCTGTTTGCTCTCTGGATCTCCTTTCAATATTTTGAATTTCTTTCTGCAATTGTTCCCTGTTCTGTGTGGAATCTTGGTAATGTCTGAAAATTTCCCCAGTGCTTGTTAGGTCCTGGGTTTTCTCTGATATCTGGGGATGCTGTTAAGAGGAATAGATTAGGTCTCCAGAGTATCTGGGATGGTTGGGTTGGCAACGTTACCAAGTGGATACAAATTTAGTACCTGACTTTGCACCTGTCTGCTCTGATCTAGCGGGTGATGTTTAGGACACCAGCTCTCACAACTCAGTTTGTCTTGGAATCTGTTTTCCACCCCGCAACAGCTTTCTTTTTCAGAAACTGATTTTAAGAGACACTTTACCCTCTATTTCTTGCCTCAGGACTTGACTAGTTTTGTATGAAAGATTTCTAGAAATCTGAACTGTCAGCATTTTCTAATACCAAACTTACCCTATTTTATAATTCATACAAACATATCTTTCTCCCTCAAACAGACATTATACTTGTACCTGTATTCAAATTTTAAGTTAAACTTTTTATTTGGAGATAATTGTGGGTTCGTATGAAGTTACAAGAAATAATGCAGAGAAATCCCATCTATCCTTTACCCAGTCTCCCCAACAGTGAGATCTGGCAAAACTATAGTATGTTACACAAGAAGGATTGACATGTATACAATCCACTGATGTTGTTCAAATATTCCATTTCATGGTACACTTGTGTGTTTCACCCTCTACAATTTTATCATGTGTCGGTTTGCTTGTCCACCACCACAATCAAGAGACAGAATAGTACCATCACTACAGCTGGCCTTTTATAACCACACTAAACTCCTTCCCATTGTGCACATCTGCCCCCTCTCACCCTTAAGTGCTGACAACTACTAATCTGTTCTCTATTTCTATAATTTGTCGTTTCAAAATGACATATTGTACATTGTGTGACTTTTAGGGATTGGTTTAATTCACTCAGCATAATTCCTCAGAGAATCATCCAGGCTGTTCAACGTAACAATAGTCTTTTCCTTTTCATTGCTGAATAATATTCCATAGTTTAGATCTTGCACAGTTTCATTAAGCATTCACTCATGGAAGGACATCTATGCTATTTACAAATTGTATGTCATGAATAAAGCTGCTATGAACATGGGGGGCAGGCGGTTGTGTGAACATNGAAGGACATCTATGCTATTTACAAATTGTATGTCATGAATAAAGCTGCTATGAACATGGGGGGCAGGCGGTTTTGTGAACATAAGTTTTTACTTCTCTGAAATAAGGGCTAAAGAGCACAACTGCTAAGTCATGTGCCAATTTCATGTTTAGTTTTACAAGAAACCACCAAATTATTTTCCAGAGCGAGTGTACAATACTTGGGGTTATCTCCTTTGTGGATTTTATCCAGTCTGGAGAGTGTGTGGTGATATCTCATTGTGAGGATGATGACTCAATGATATTGAACATTTTTCAATATGTGTATTTGCTCTCTGCATAGTGTCTTTAGTAAAAGTCCTCTTCATGTCTTTGTCTATCATCCAATGGATTGTTTATATTTTATTGTTGATTTTATATATATGCATGCATGTTTTCATTCTAGACCCTAGTGCTTTGTTGAATTTGCAAGTATTTTCTCCCAGCCTACAGTTGGTATTTTTACTTTTATTCACTTTACAGAGTATTTCACAAAGCAAAAGTGTTTCGCTTAGTCTGATGAGGTCCAGTTTATCCACTTTTTAATTTTATTCCTTTTTTTCTCCTTTTTGTGTCAAGAACTCTGCCTGGCACTAATACAGAAAAATGCTATCCTACTATTTACTTACTTACTTATTTATTTATGTGTTTGTTTGTTTGTTTAGAGAGCGTGAGCAGGGGGAGGGGCCGAGGGAGACGGAGAGAGAATCTCAAGCAGACCCCACACTAAGTGTGGAACCTGACAAGGGACTCAATTGCATGACCCTGAGATCATGACCTGAGCTGAAATCAAGTGCTGGATGCCTAACTGACTGAGCCACCCAGGCACCCCAGTGTTATCTTATTTTTTAATAGTTTTAATAATTTAGATTTAAGTTCATGATCCATTTTTTAGTTATTTTTCCTTTTTTTTCCCCTATTGATGTTTAATTATTCCAGTACCATTCCTCCATTAAACTGTCTTTGCATGTTTGTCAAAAATAACGCATATTTGTGTGGCTCTCTATCTGCATTCTCTCTTCTATTCTATTAATTTATGGGTCAATCTCTCTGCCATTACCATACTATCTTGGTTATTGTAACCATGGTGTGAGCCTTACAGTTGGGTATAATTGTTCCTCCCACTTTGTTCTGTCTCCAGATTGTTTGGGTTATGTTAGGCCTTGTGCCTATCCAATAACTTTTTAGAATAAGTTTTTCTATGTCTACAAAACACCCATCTGACATTTTCATTGACATTGCACTAAAGTTATAGATCAGTAAGGGGTAATTGTCATCCCTATTATGCTGAGTTTCTAATCCGTGATCACAGTATGTTTTTCCTTTTACTTTGGTCTTTCTTGATTTATTGATCAGCATTTTATAATTACCTAAGCATATTGACTCTGTCTTATTAGTAGTATAAGTTACTTTTGGTTAATAGTATAAGCATTTCCTTTTCTTTGGAGTTACGGTGAATGATACTGTGTTTTTACTTTTGGTGTCCATATATCTGTAAGTCGTTTGTAGCACATACATAGAAATTTGATTGATTTTTGTTTGTTGATCTTGTATCCTGTGACCTAGCTGAACTCACTCTTTGTTCTAGGAATGTTTTTATAATTTCTTTGTGGTTTTCTTGACAATAATGCCACCTCCAAATAGGGACAGTTTTACTTTTTTCCTTTCCAATCTGCGTGCTCTTTTTTTCTTGCCTATGTTATCACTCACTCCTGATCTTTAGGGGAAAACATTCAATCTGTATACACACAGTGTGATAGTAGCTATGGCTTTTTTGTACATGCTCTTTATCAAGTTTTAAGACAAAGTAATTCTCAGCCACTTTTAACTTACTAAGAGCTTATCATGAATAGATGATAAATTTGTCCAGTGCTTTTTCTGCCTCAGTTGATAAATCTATATGACTTTGTTCTTTAGTCTGTTGATATATCAGGTGGGTTATATTTACTGGTTTTTCAAATGTTGAACCAGCCTTGCATACATGGAATAAATCTCATTTGGTTATGGTATATAATGCTTTATATACATTGTAGATTCTATTTGGTAATATTTTGTCAAATATTTTTGTGTCTAAGTTCATGATAGCTATTTGCCTATGATTTTCTATTTTTCATACTGTGTCTGCTTTTTGTATTAGGTTAATACTGGCCTCATGAAATGGGTTGGCAAATGTTTCCTCCTTTTCTAGTATCTGGAAGGGATTTTTGTTAATCCACGTTAATCTACAGATATTTGGGATTACTCTCTGATAAAATTTTCTGGATCTTCAGATTTCTTTGAGAGAAGCTTTTTAATAATGAGTTTAGTTTCTTTATTATGATTATTCAAATAATCTATTTCATCTTGGTTGAGTTTGGGCAGTTTATAGTTTTCAAGAAATTCAACCACTTCTTCTAAATTTTCAAAATTTTGTGTATAAAGTTGTTCACAGTATTCCCTTATTGGTATCATTTTAATAATTGCAGGATCTGTTGTGATGTCCTTTCATCCTTCTTATTGGAGATTTATGGCTTATGTATTTTTACTCTTATCAGACTTGCTGGAATTTTATCAATTTAATTAATTTTTTAAAAGAAAATTTCAAAGAATTTTTTTATTTATTGATTTTTCTCAATTTCTCTGTTTTCAATTTTATTGATTTCTGCCTTCATATTTATCATTTTCTTCCTTCTGTTTGCTTTGAGTTTATTTTGCTTTTATTTTTCTCGATTTCTAGCTATGGAAATAGCAACTTAAATTATCGATATGAGACATTTCCTCTTTGCTAATGTAAACATTTGATGCTATATATTCCCTTCTCATCACTGCGTTAGCCGCTTCCCAAATATATGGATATGTTGTATTTTATTTAGTGTATTGATCTTTATTTACTTTGAGACTTCCTTTGTAATTCATGGATTAAAACAAGTATGTTTTTTTATTTTTTCTATTTTTAAGTAAGTTCTACACCCGATATGGGGCTTGAACTAACATCCCTGAGATCAAGAGTCACATTCTCTACTGACTGAGCCAGCCAGATGACCCAAAACAAGTGTGTTTTTAATTTCTAAACATTTAAAGGTTTTCTTCATGTTACTGATTTCTAGTTTGACTTCAATATAGTTGAAGCAATAGTCTGTAATATTTTAATCATTTTAAATTTATTGAGTTTTATTTTATGCCACAGAATATGGTCTAGTTTGGTGAATGGTCCATAGGTGCTTAAAAACGATTGCGCATTCAGCTATTTTTTGTGTGTAATGTTATATATACGTCAGTTTGATCCTTTTGGTTGATTGCATTGTTTACCTTTACAGCCTTGATGTTGATATTGTTCTAATTGCTCTATCAATTATTAAATGAGGGGTGTTGAAATCCCAGACTATAATTACATATCTTTCTGTTACTCTTTTCAGCTACCTTAGTTTTTGCTTCATGTATTTAAGATTGTTATAGCTTCTTAGTGGATTGAAGCCACTATTATGTATCATAGTTTGTCTTTAGTACCTTTTTACTCTGAAGTCTATTTAACTGATATTAATATAGTCACTCCTGTATTTTAATCAATAGTTTTATCTGTCTTCCAAAATTTTTTATTTATAAGTCGTCTGTATCATTGTATTTGAAGTGATATTTTTTGTAAACAGCTTTTGTTTGGGTCATGTGTCCTTATCTACCCTGACAATCTCTTCTTTTTATTGATATATTTAGACCAATTACATTTAAAACAGTTACTGATATGTTATAGTATAAAGCTACCATTTTATTTGGCTTTTGTTTATTTCCCATGTTTCTCATTTTTCTTTATCTCTCACTTTTTTTTTAATTTTTAATTTTTTGCCTTCCTGTTGACACCTGAAAGTTTTTTAGGATTTTTTCTTGTTTAATGTTTTTGAGTGCATTTTTGGTTTCCTTGCACAGCGGTTGCTCTGGGTATTAAGTGTACATGTATGCCATCAACACGTTACCATTTTGAGTGAACCATGAAAACCTTACACCCATCCACCCTTCAACTTCCTTATTTGTAAGTATCATTATCTTGAGCATGCTTTTATAACTTTTGTTTTAATCATAAAGATATATAAAACTCACAAGAGAATAGTTAGCCTTTCGTATATTCTTTCATTTTTTTCTCTTTCTCTTGTTCTTTCTTCCTTCCTAAGCTTTAAAAATTTCTTACCATTTTTTTGTTGTTTGAAAAACTTCCTCTAATTAATCTTTAAATGTAGGCCAACAATTTATTTTAGTTTTCCTTAATTTGACAATGTCTTTATTTTCCCTTCATTCCTGAAGGATAGTATTATTACCATAAAGATTGCAGTTGACAGCTCTTTTCATTCAGCTTTTGAAAAATACTATGCCACATCTTCTGTTCTTCATACTGTCAAATGAGAAACCTAAGTCAATTGAATTGATGTTCTCTTATAGTTAACGGGTTATTTTTCTATAGCCGTTTTCAAGTTATTTTTATTTGTTTTATTTTTAGAAGCTGAATTATAATGTCTTGTTTTGGACATCTTTGGGTTAATCCTTCATGGAATTTGCTCAATTTCTTAAAATCTGCAGGTTTCTATCTTTTGTCAAATTTGGTAAGTTTTTAGCCATATTCAAATATGCTTTCAGCCCCATTTTAATCTTCTTTTGAGATTCCAATGATATGAATGTTGGATCTTGTGTTATCATCTGATAAGTCCTGAGGGTGTGGTTACTTTTTTCCTCTGTTTTCTCTTTGTTGTACAGATTGAAGAAATTCTATTGATCCGTTCACAAATTTACTAAATATGTCTTCTGTAATTTCTAATATCAAGTTCATCAGCCAGTTTTTTCTGTTATTGTATTTTTTAGTTCTACCTTGTCTACTTGGTTCCTTTTTATAATTTCCATTTCTTTACGGAGGTTTTCTATATTCATTTGCTTCAAGATAATGTATAATTGATTGTTGACTCATACATCTAATGAATGCTTTAAAATACTTGTCAAATAATTCCAGCATCTGATTCATCTTTGTATTGCCATTAGTTGATTGTATTTTCTCAGTTAAGATGTGAATTTTAAGTTCTCAGTATGATTTTTTTTGTGTGCCCTGAACATTTTGTACATTATGTTAGGAGACTCTGGGTCCTACTTAAATGTTTTATTTTAATGGGTAGGCCCCCTGTTTAGTGCACAAGGTATGGCCTACATTCATGGGCAGTAGCTTCCTTGAAATTTTTCAAAACATTTATTATATTCTTTTTTCTGCTTCATTTATCCAATGCTGTTGGGGCTTTCACTGTCCCTTACCAACACAACCTGAAGGGGTAGAAGGAGTTCCTCGAGCTAGGTGTCTAATACTACTAAATGGAGGAAGAAACTCTTTGGCTCTTGGGGATACAGAGACTTACTTGGCTAGGCACTTGTTATAACAGGATTCTCTTTTTCTGTATCCCTCAACCATTTGGTGCTTTTTAATTAAGGAGGGGAGTTGAAGGAGTACCTACAGGGAAGACGAGAATTTCCCCTCTCTAGTTATTGTTAGTTGGGCTCCAGAATAATCCACCCCAATAGTGGTGCCAGTTTTCCTGGTGGTGTCACCTGGTGGTGCCTCCACATGGCTCTGGGGAAGGAATGACCTCACCTAGGATAACTTCTTTGGTAAAACTGGGGATCAGGAAATGTCTAGCTTAGGTCACTTTCTCTTGATTGGGAGGGATGTAAGAGGTCCTGCCAATCATATGTTGTTTATCCATGCTCTGGACTCCCAAACCAGTCTGCATTCCTTGTTCCACTTTCCAGGTTTTCCTAAATTATGCCTGACTTTATAAGCATTGTTTGATGTTTTTTAAGATTTTATTTATCCATTTGAGAGAGAGAGACAGCAGAAGCTGGGGGAGCAGCAGAGGGAGAGGGAGAAAAAGACTCCATGCTGAGCAGGAAGCCTGATGTAGGGCTCGATCCTAGGACTCTGGGATCATGACCTTAGTGGAAGGCAGATGATTAACTGACTGAGCCACCCAGGTGCCCCTCATTGTTTGATTTTTATCTTCACAACTATGAGGTAGATATTCTTATTGTCATTAAGCACATGAAGAAACTAAATTTTTCTCAAAGTCATTTGGCCAGTAAGTGGAACAGATCCAAAATCTAATGCCAAGGCTATAACTATAATCACAATATCTAATTTGGAACATTAATGAAATATACAAACTCATTATATAGAGATAATTTGCATAAATAGATAATTTGCATAAGTATTTCAAGGTTAAGAAATGGTTCTAGCCCTTTCTGAATATGAGTTAACTAGTATTTATATTTCAAATAGATAAGCAAATATTTATATTTTTATGTAATAGGCTGAGTCTTAAAGAAATGTTTTACAATCATCACAATTTAACCTGCATTTATATTTCACAAATACATTTTAATTCTCAAGCAAAAATGTTTATTATCTGAAAGAAAGTAAAATTAAATCATTATTTTTCTGGAGCAGGGGATAGGCAGGGAATCTTTGATCTATAGAAGAGTGAGGTTTGTGTTAATATTTAAGTTTGAATTAAGGAACAGTTTCTAAATATTTTTCCTGTTGTAAGTGAGGCCAGATTTGTACTACAGAAAACAAATTACTTTTGTCAGAGACTAAACCCAAGCAAATAGTTTCTTGTACACTGCTTTAACTTCTATTTATATAACACTAAAAGAATATAAATGTAAATATTTAACTACTGGATATTTTGTTTCATTTTTAAAATATTCATTTATTTCTATTTTTGTACCTAAATATATGTAAGAAATTTCTAGGAATTGCATTGGCGGTCAGCTTAAAAACTCCTATTGGCTATTTATAGTTCAATTTTTTTTCCAGTATCCAATACTCATCTTCAGAATCACCTTCCATCACTTTCCCATCTTTTCTCTATTCTCTTAACGAAAAGAATTTCTGGGCTGTTCCTCAAATTTGGCATATAGCATTATGTCTCTGGGTTTGCTCAGGTTTCTTCTATCTGGAAAAATATTACCACCACTGATGAACTCCTATTTCTCCTATAAGAAACTGTCTAGGTGCCCTGTTAAGTTACTGGTTAGAACTGAAATCCTAGCTAAGAATTTCAA
>NC_048236.1:7257019-7278794 GCF_002007445.2 Ailuropoda melanoleuca
TGTTTGAAAAACTTCCTCTAATTAATCTTTAAATGTAGGCCAACAATTTATTTTAGTTTTCCTTAATTTGACAATGTCTTTATTTTCCCTTCATTCCTGAAGGATAGTATTATTACCATAAAGATTGCAGTTGACAGCTCTTTTCATTCAGCTTTTGAAAAATACTATGCCACATCTTCTGTTCTTCATACTGTCAAATGAGAAACCTAAGTCAATTGAATTGATGTTCTCTTATAGTTAACGGGTTATTTTTCTATAGCCGTTTTCAAGTTATTTTTATTTGTTTTATTTTTAGAAGCTGAATTGTAATGTCTTGTTTTGGACATCTTTGGGTTAATCCTTCATGGAATTTGCTCAATTTCTTAAAATCTGCAGGTTTCTATCTTTTGTCAAATTTGGTAAGTTTTTAGCCATATTCAAATATGCTTTCAGCCCCATTTTAATCTTCTTTTGAGATTCCAATGATATGAATGTTGGATCTTGTGTTATCATCTGATAAGTCCTGAGGGTGTGGTTACTTTTTTCCTCTGTTTTCTCTTTGTTGTACAGATTGAAGAAATTCTATTGATCCGTTCACAAATTTACTAAATATGTCTTCTGTAATTTCTAATATCAAGTTCATCAGCCAGTTTTTTCTGTTATTGTATTTTTTAGTTCTACCTTGTCTACTTGGTTCCTTTTTATAATTTCCATTTCTTTACGGAGGTTTTCTATATTCATTTGCTTCAAGATAATGTATAATTGATTGTTGACTCATACATCTAATGAATGCTTTAAAATACTTGTCAAATAATTCCAGCATCTGATTCATCTTTGTATTGCCATTAGTTGATTGTATTTTCTCAGTTAAGATGTGAATTTTAAGTTCTCAGTATGATTTTTTTTGTGTGCCCTGAACATTTTGTACATTATGTTAGGAGACTCTGGGTCCTACTTAAATGTTTTATTTTAATGGGTAGGCCCCCTGTTTAGTGCACAAGGTATGGCCTACATTCATGGGCAGTAGCTTCCTTGAAATTTTTCAAAACATTTATTATATTCTTTTTTCTGCTTCATTTATCCAATGCTGTTGGGGCTTTCACTGTCCCTTACCAACACAACCTGAAGGGGTAGAAGGAGTTCCTCGAGCTAGGTGTCTAATACTACTAAATGGAGGAAGAAACTCTTTGGCTCTTGGGGATACAGAGACTTACTTGGCTAGGCACTTGTTATAACAGGATTCTCTTTTTCTGTATCCCTCAACCATTTGGTGCTTTTTAATTAAGGAGGGGAGTTGAAGGAGTACCTACAGGGAAGACGAGAATTTCCCCTCTCTAGTTATTGTTAGTTGGGCTCCAGATTAATCCACCCCAATAGTGGTGCCAGTTTTCCTGGTGGTGTCACCTGGTGGTGCCTCCACATTGCTCTGGGGAAGGAATGACCTCACCTAGGATAACTTCTTTGGTAAACCTGGGGATCAGGAAATGTCTAGCTTAGGTCACTTTCTCTTGATTGGGAGGGATGTAAGAGGTCCTGCCAATCATATGTTGTTTATCCATGCTCTGGACTCCCAAACCAGTCTGCATTCCTTGTTCCACTTTCCAGGTTTTCCTAAATTATGCCTGACTTTATAAGCATTGTTTGATGTTTTTTAAGATTTTATTTATCCATTTGAGAGAGAGAGACAGCAGAAGCTGGGGGAGCAGCAGAGGGAGAGGGAGAAAAAGACTCCATGCTGAGCAGGAAGCCTGATGTAGGGCTCGATCCTAGGACTCTGGGATCATGACCTTAGTGGAAGGCAGATGATTAACTGACTGAGCCACCCAGGTGCCCCTCATTGTTTGATTTTTATCTTCACAACTATGAGGTAGATATTCTTATTGTCATTAAGCACATGAAGAAACTAAATTTTTCTCAAAGTCATTTGGCCAGTAAGTGGAACAGATCCAAAATCTAATGCCAAGGCTATAACTATAATCACAATATCTAATTTGGAACATTAATGAAATATACAAACTCATTATATAGAGATAATTTGCATAAATAGATAATTTGCATAAGTATTTCAAGGTTAAGAAATGGTTCTAGCCCTTTCTGAATATGAGTTAACTAGTATTTATATTTCAAATAGATAAGCAAATATTTATATTTTTATGTAATAGGCTGAGTCTTAAAGAAATGTTTTACAATCATCACAATTTAACCTGCATTTATATTTCACAAATACATTTTAATTCTCAAGCAAAAATGTTTATTATCTGAAAGAAAGTAAAATTAAATCATTATTTTTCTGGAGCAGGGGATAGGCAGGGAATCTTTGATCTATAGAAGAGTGAGGTTTGTGTTAATATTTAAGTTTGAATTAAGGAACAGTTTCTAAATATTTTTCCTGTTGTAAGTGAGGCCAGATTTGTACTACAGAAAACAAATTACTTTTGTCAGAGACTAAACCCAAGCAAATAGTTTCTTGTACACTGCTTTAACTTCTATTTATATAACACTAAAAGAATATAAATGTAAATATTTAACTACTGGATATTTTGTTTCATTTTTAAAATATTCATTTATTTCTATTTTTGTACCTAAATATATGTAAGAAATTTCTAGGAATTGCATTGGCGGTCAGCTTAAAAACTCCTATTGGCTATTTATAGTTCAATTTTTTTTCCAGTATCCAATACTCATCTTCAGAATCACCTTCCATCACTTTCCCATCTTTTCTCTATTCTCTTAACGAAAAGAATTTCTGGGCTGTTCCTCAAATTTGGCATATAGCATTATGTCTCTGGGTTTGCTCAGGTTTCTTCTATCTGGAAAAATATTACCACCACTGATGAACTTCTATTTCTCCTATAAGAAACTGTCTAGGTGCCCTGTTAAGTTACTGGTTAGAACTGAAATCCTAGCTAAGAATTTCAAGAGAAGCAGCAGTTTAGGATGCAACAATGCCAAATTAAGTTGTAAACATTTACCTCTGATTTCTAAGGAAGAGATATCCATTAGACAGTTGATGTGCACTTTTGCAAGTTTGTAGGATATTCACAGCACGAAAATTGGTACTATTTGAATTTGTGACCTTAGGCAAGTCCTTCAACCTCTATTCTATGTGTTCTCATCCATAATATGGAGAAGTTGTACTTGATGATGTTTTGTGGCTGTCACGCTCAAATTACCTAATAGATGGAGCATAGTTGACTTACCTTCCCAGGGGCCACCTCTCAGAATCTACTGCTACATTGATGCAGAGGCCACAGTTTCCCTGAGCTCAGCTGAGCTAATGACTGAGCAGGATGGGCATACTGGTGCCCATCCCAATGGTTTAGTCATTAGAATTTGATGATTTACTAGGCTCATTCCAATGACTCAATCATGTAAAAGTTGTGTGTAGTGGAGTTACTGCAAAGTCGTATTGACAATCTACAGAGGAGTTCACTAGTTATTGCAGAGCTATATTGACAACTTACAGAAGAATAATGAGAAACTAAGGGATGTTAACAAGCAATCAAAAGCACTATGTGAGAGAAAGCAGTCCTTTGGGAGGACTTAAAGAAGCTATTATCAGCTGCAACATAGAAAAGGAGCAAACTCAAGACATGATAGATTTGTAAAGCTCCAGAGATGTTTAAATGTTCATCAAAGTCATTTATACTAAATTCAGAGTGCATTCAAAACCCTGGGATCTTGCAAGAAAACATGGGGACATTTGGACAGATACCCTGAGAATGTTAGCTCTGTAGTACCCATGAAACTTTAGAGATTGCAGAGAGGGCTCATCTTTCCCTAGTTAAAACTAGTACATCTCCTGACCAACCATAGGAGTCCCTGAAGATGGCGCTTCCCCACAACGAAATAGCCATCTCTTTTTGAAGCTATACCACCTCTCTTGGCTATCATGAAGAAATCTAAGTTTAAACTCTAGCATCTTCAGATAGGGGATGTATTATGCCTGAAAAGGGAAGAAAAAAATGATTATATCCTAAAAGGGCTAAAGGAGTTAGCTAGCATGTTTCAGTAAGAGTCACAATAGTATCCCTAGGATTGGATTTTAAGAGTGTTTACTGAAGAGAGCTGTAATATAACACAGAGTAAACAAGAATCCATTACTTGGGGCACTTCACTGGGACATAGGTTATAACACCCTAGCAAAAACTCCAAAGGATGAGGCAAACTCAGTGATAGGAGGATCTTATAAATACACAGAAATCAGCAACCTATCCTGAATTAAGAGGAAATGACTGAATTTCCCTGGAAGATAGACCAAGAAATAGATTAAGGAAGCGGGGGTGATAGAATTCATATGTTATACAAAACTGTAAGAAACCTTAAGAATATAGTCCATGGAGCCCATAGGAAATACCGTTTGCCGAGGCTAGAAGGAATGCATCGGTGAGAAATGCACCAATGTCACTAAGAAGTTTAGTGGTCTCACCTCTGCAGGCCAGAGCTGATGGTAAGAGAAAAGGTCCCAGCCAGGGCTCATTATTATTTATGGAGATAGAGCAACTCTGAACTAATATAGGCCAGGTGGCAGCACTTAACTGCCAGAGACCAGGAAGACAAAATTATCATAATAAGCATCAAGGTCAGAAGGACATCCAAGAAGTCATGGCCCACAGGGTGTTATGGAGATGGTTAATGGTGTATGGTATTCTTAGGGGAAAAATAGACAGATAGCCAGCAAGGCTACAGCTCAATATCTACAGCCAGAAAAAGACAAGGATGGATGACCAGGGGACTGAGAGATATTACCCCAATAAAATGTCATGATCTCTTGCTTAGTTCCCAGACCTGATCCAATTTTCAGATTTAGAACCTGTCAACTAATAAAGTAAACAGGTCCCTGAGAGGAAAACCTGTAATACTGTGGCAAGTATGATCTCCCCAGTTCTCCCATAAAAGAACCTACTGCCATTTATATTATCCAAATATACTGAAGAAAATAGAACACAGAATCTACGTTGATATCCAGAAATTGAAAGCATTGTTATGGCTCTCCTATTAGGAAGAAGTTTGCAAAGTCCAGGTAATAGAGGGAGTCAAGGAGCCCTGACTGAAATATGGATACCGCTCTATCCACTGGAATCACAGACCCACAAAGTGGTCATTTCACCACTTTTGCACTTCTCAGTTGAAATTTTTATACTTGGAAATTAGAGCAATCCCTTCATTGGGTTGCTAACCTGTGAAGTAAGAGTATGAAATAAAAAGCCAAAAGGAAACCTCCTAAATTACCTTCCTCTGTTCCAAGACCAAAGTAGTAATTCAAAACAATGTTGTATCAAAAGGGAATGGTGAAATTAGCGCTACCATTAAAAACCTAAAGGATGAAGCAGTGATGGTCTCTATGAAATCTCTTTTAAATTTATCAGTGTCATCCTTTGGAAACTGTATGGACCCTAGAGAGGGACTGTAGATTACTATAAGCCCAACAAAGTAGATGTCCTGACTGTGGCTGCTACAGTGAATATAGTATGGTTGCTAGAATAGATTAATAAGATCTTGGGTACACAGTGTGAGGTCAGTGATTTCCTAAATGGTTCTTTTTTATCTTAATTATCTTCATGAGCAAGGAGCTCAAACACCCATGTCATCCCCCAATGACTATACCAATAAAACTTTCCCAATTGCTCTTAAGACTGTATTGAAAAGAAGATGGTCCTATATAACCAGCTGAATGTGGAGGAGAAAGCTCAAGTTTAGTTTACCAATGAGTTAGCTAACTCTGTGGGATGCAAGATGAAAGTGGATGGTGGGTACATTATAACAACCTTCAAGGCCCATCTTGTAGGCTAGTGTGAAAAAAAAAAATTCCCCAAGGGAAAAGCTATAAGCAATATACCTGGACAGTAACCTTTTATGGAAGAAGTAACCTAAGGGGAGAAGATAGATAGATTACATAGATAGTTGATAGATGGATACACACATACATACACTAATAAATACATATATATTCCTGGGAAATGACCAATGACTGGGGCTTCTGGTTAGGTGTCTGAAACAGACTACAGACCAGATATTAGAAAGCCTGGCCTAGTGACATGTAAATGTACATATAGGGTTGAGCACAAAGTGTGAAAACTTTTGTATCACACTTGAACACCCACCAGAAAGTATGCACCCGATAAGAGGACCTGAACAATCAATCAGAAAGCATTGAAGAGTTGACATTAGCCAGTCTTCATTATTGAACACCCTGGAATCGGCACAACATGTACATAAACAATGATCCTGGTGGAAGAGATGAGAGATATATATGGACCCAGAAGTGTGGACTATCTAATCAAGGCTGAACTAGTTACTGCTCCCTCTGCGTCCTCAAGTTGTCAGCAACAGAGGCCAGCGCAGAACCACTGACATGGCATCTTTCCTTATGAATTCAAATCATAGGCCACTGGAGAGCAAGTCAACTATATGGAGCCTCATATGTTCTGAAAGAGCCAGTGATTCTTCTTCACAAGGATAGATACTAAACTATGTTTTTAGCTTTCCTGCCCATAGAAATCAGTAGTGCTATTATCTGAGGGCTTATAAAATGCCTGATCCTTAAGCACAGAATTTCAAATGAAAGAGCATTGAAATAACAGATCCACTGCATAGCAAAGGGACTGTAGGAGTGGGCCCATGACCATGAGATTCATAGATATTACCACATACCAGACTATTCAGAATCCATTGCCTCACTTTGTATTGAAACTGCATGAATTAAGAGTTTCAAAGGACACAACTGAAGCTCCAGCTCAGAGGCCACATTCTGACAAGTTGGTATGCCATCCTTTAGAATCCAGTATATGCATTAGAGACCTATATATATAGTCATGTGTTCCAAATAGAATAAATACAGGATTCCAGAAGGAGGGATGGCCCCAGGTAATCCATTTGGGTGCATCGTGACATTTCTTTGCCCCATTATAGCTGGGAATAGACTTATGCATCATCTCTATCCTGGGGAAGCTAGAATTATGACTCAGACATCTCAGACATATCTTTAGGTTACCTCGCATCCACTAGCACCAGCTAAAATGATAGCAGTAGATATAAGAAATTTAGATTAGAAAGTAGAGGCTGATGATGAGTACCACTTGTGACCACAAGACCAATTATAGTAACAAAAATTATAGTTCATCTCACTAACTTCCTTCTTCTGAGTTGCTCCTTGGGAATTATGACTCATGAAGACCACGTAGGACCTTCTACATGAATATTCATGGAAAATATCAATGTGGCTCAAGAGATAGATTAAAGTAGCCATGAAAATTGTCACTCAAATATTCTGCTGGATAGAACAAAGTAGAGTGATAGTTCTAGCTGTATCTCTCTGGATCCTTCATCATGTTTGGTCATGCCACACTTCCCACAGGATGCTTCTAAACAGTGACTAAGTACCACAGGAATACTAGTGCACACCCATTCCCGCAGGACACAGCACTCTTCTAATGGGCATCTTTTCCTCAAGGAATGTCCCATTAGCTTTGTCAAAATTCCTTGGAATTGTTCTTTGGAACAGTTCTAAGAGACTCCTATAGAATATTCTTTCCTTCAACCTCTGCATTCCCTGGTGTCAGATTGCCTCACAGTCTAAAGCATCATCCTACGTACTTCTTTCTCCTCTCTTCTATCTTTAATGGTATATCTCTAGCACATATACATTCATCTTGATGTCTGCTTCTCAGGTGACTCAAACTGACACACCTTTAAAATCAATTCTATTTTGAAGTTGATGTGATTTGGTGGAAATTTTCATGTGTCACTCTCAAGATCTCTTCTCACTTTTCCCTTAAAATGCTGTCTTCATTTTCATCTTTTTCTTCTTTCAAAAAGTTTAAAGTTCAAGGAAACTGGTATGAATTCAGAGATTGAGTAAGGAGGTTAAGAGTAAGAAAATGGTGTTTGCATTTCAGATAACATTAGAGGAAATTTTTCCAGGTTCTGTTTTTTTAAAGCCATTACCTCACTTTTTCATTTTCAAAAATTCAAAATGAAGCAAGTGAAAGTAAGTTATTTTTTATGCAACTTTGGCCTGTTTTGAAATACTTAAAGGTGTATCTGTCTTTGATAAGTCACTTTACAAACCTACTCCTCCTCTCTAAGTCACCCCGATCCTTGCTTCTTATAGTAGTGAATATTCTTTCTTCACAAGGCTAAGAAGTTGCACTTTGTAGCTTAAATACACATGTATTCTACAGTGTGGGATCATTTATTTAATATATTCAAGCTATGAAAATAAAAAGAGACATAAATTCAGCAAGCCACTTCATCTCTCTAGGCCTACATTTCTTCATCTCTAAAAGCAGGAGTTTGACTAAATATCTTTTAATTTCTTTTGCAAATTCTGTGACTCTGTCATCCTATAATATATACATTGCAGCACTTCTGAAAGAATTAATGTTTGTGAATTAATTTTCAATTCAAGGATGAAAGGTTTATATGGCTGCCAAATGCTATATATCCTATAAATAAAGCCACAGGGAAGCTTACTTGGCCTGAAATGGCTCCTGTCAGTGGCATCCCATGTTCTGCCTCTGCACAGCAGATATCTGAATAGAACAGAAGTAATAAGAATTCCCCAAATTGAGCAGCACACCATAGGAGACGTGTTGATAAATAACATTGCTCTTGAGAGATGATCAACCCAGCAGGCTATGTTGATCATAAGGCTATCCCTATAGAAATTGCTTAGTTGGGGATTTCCAATGAAGTTGCTAATATAAAATCTAATACTACAAATTTGCTGCATATCATAATCGTGCAAATTTAATCTATGTAAAACAAGACATTTCAAATGTTGAGGAGTTTGCTATTTTAAAACATAACGGGATTATTTCAAATAGAAGTTGAAGAGATAATATATATTACAAGTAACCTCGTATAGTAAGTTTAGAGATGATGGACTCCAGCTAGCTATGCACACTAACGTTGTCATATGAGTGTGTCATCATGTACATGGATGATAAAAGGTGGTTCTATAGCTCTTGGCTGGCCAATTGTCCGATGGACTCATCATTTGTTTCCCCTTCTAAAACTTTTTTATTTCCCTCTAGAATATTAGCAAAAATATCAAACTTTGAAATTGTAAACACCCAGATTAAAATACTGATTCATTCACTCACTGACAGTGTGACCCTTCTAAACTTGAATTTCTTCATTTGAAAAATATTAACTGCTTCAAAGTTCACTGTTAGAATTAGACATAATAAAAGTGAAACTCAGTACTGTGCCAGGAAAATAAAAGATACCAAGTAAATGACCACTATCAACTATGGAAGAATTGCTGAAGAAAGTTTTCTCAAAGTTCTATTAGAATATTTTCAGAGGAACCCTCAAGCCAATAAGTAGTCAAATATCCAGTTTTGATGCAAAATCATACCTATTAATAAATAATTATTCTTCAGACAAGTATAGTGAAGAGTTGAAAAAAAAAGTTGTAAGAATTTCTGGATGCATACTTAGTCTACATACAGTTAAGCTTAGCTTTTCCGTAAAATTATAAATAAACATATATACGTACAATTCTATATTGATTTAATGCAGTGGATAAAGTTACTTATGAAAATAATTTGCATGTCTAAGGATATTTATTTTTAATTCAGAGTTTATAAATCATAAGAGATATGAAAATTCAACTGCTTATATTTATAAATATGTGCATTGTGTATTTATATTACATATAAATATTATACATAAGCATTTATGTTATATCTAAAATATTAAATGTTCCTCTATATATAACTTCAAGTCAAGTCTGCATTATAACCTTTTTAAAAGCTGAGAAAATATAGGAAAATCACAATAAAACATTAGAAGATAGATCAAACAGAACATAGCCAAAAGTGAGACTTTATGACACTGAAGTCCAACCAAAAACAATGAGGAAAGAGAAGACATTGCTTATAAATTGCAAGTACAACAAAGTAACAAAATACAAGCAGCAAACAGGGAAAACATCAGCATTAATCAACATGGAGGGCATAACATGTGTTGTGTGCATTACAATTGCCATGCAGTATATTAGAGTCAAACTAAACTGTTTCTAATGGGAATTTCTGTGAAATGTTAGGTGGAAATAGGGACTGTAAGTATAGGGAAGAAACAACTCTGCCATTTTTAAAAATGTGAATGCATAGATTGATATGTATGCCAGAGCAATGCTCAGGGGTCTGAGAATTCTGAGAGCTGAAGTTGTTTTGGGTTCTCCAATTAAATCTTGGTGTAAACTAGAACAAGTTCCTTAATTTATCTATATCTGTTTCCTTTTCTTTAAACTGGGCTACATAATTTAAAATTTACTTCCATCTCTAAAATATTAAGAAAGAAAGGGGGGTAATCAGAAGGGGGAATGAAGCATGAGAAACTATGGACTCTGAGAAACAAACTGAAGGCTTCAGAGGGGAGGGGGTGGGGGAATGGGATAGGCTGGTGATGGGTAGTAAGGAGGGCACGTATTGCATGGTGCACTGGGGGTTATATGCAACTAATGAATCATCGAACTTTACATCAAAAACCAGGAATGTACTGTATGGTGACTAACGTAATATAATAAAAAATATTATTATAAAAAAATAAATAAAATGTTATAACTGTAACCTTTTTTAAGAGATGGTCACAGAAAGTGATCTGTAGAGTATTAAATCAATACACATGACATATTTGCTTATCTCTTTATAAAAGAGAATAGGAAAAAATACTACTTGTGATGCTTAATTGTTCTATTTAGAAGTACCAAGATTGTGACCTTGATTAAATGTAGAACTTGACTACCTGGTGCAACAAGCATATTATTGTTGCTACAGAGGATATAGAAGGACTAGTTCGTACATATTTCCAGGAAGTATATCTCAACTGCACCTAAGTAAATGGAGTCTTGTTACGAGTGAGCATGCAGGTGCAGAATAGTTCCCTTAAACTGACTGAAGATAATACACATGTTCCTATTCCTGTCACTTTCATAGTGTTTTCTGTACAATTTTAATTTTCAAAAGGCAAATGCTCATCTCTCAGATCCACTCATGTTTTTGTGCAGAGCCAACCTAACGACTGAAAATCAAAGGGGTATGCTAAAAAAAAAAAAAAAAAAAAAAAAAAAAAAAGGTTAAGAAAGAAAATGGGATATGGGGAAAATGGACTAACTTTAAGAACTTCTAATTCTTAAACCTCAGGAATATTATGGAAGTCACATATCACTCCTCTCCCCTCACCCCAACACACACATTACAGAAGTCACATGGCACTCCTCTCCCCTCACCCCAACACACACATGCATACATACTGCTCGCTTTGACCAATCTCTATATTCACAAGGGCAGAAAAAGGAAACCCAAGGGCAATCGCATCCCTTATTTCCTCCCACCCTGCACATGTCAACACTGCAGGTGAAACATGAAAGTACCTGTCTGGAATTAAACTAAGCTGAAAGTACTCTCTTTATCATAGTATTGTAACAAAAATATTGTTTGTAGATTTTCCTGGGTGTCTTAAGTTCATTCATTTAGCAAACATCAAACACTCATAATGAGCAAAGGACTTTGTTTGGTGTTGTGGGTAGTAAGATGAACAAGGAATGGCTCCTGTCCTTCTAAATGAAATACATAATTTTAACATTAACAGATAGCACTTTGACAACTGGTTTCTCATGCTTGTGGTAGAAACACTGCTACAAATTCAAAAATCTCATTTTATATATATCTAAGTTGCCTTTCCCAATCTGTTTTTAATAACCTGTGGCCATATGTATAATTTCTCTTCAGGAGAATATGGTGGAAATAATGTGTCACACATGTAAACTTGTTTCCTACAATACTCTTACACTTTTCTAGATGTCATGTAAACCTATTCTCAAACAGGTCTCCACAACACAGGAGCAATTTTTACCTTTCTCTGCAGTGAAATGTCATCTGCCAAGAGATGATGGATGATACTCAAGAGAACTGCTTCCTGAAATATACTTTGGAAATATCATATGTTCAGCATTATTTTGGTGAGAAATGTAGGCTACAGGTATAGATTCTTTCTAAATCTTTGAGGGTCAGGCAATGGTAGGGAACCTAGAGAAATACATCTCTAATCATTGCTGCCTACAATTTCACCTTACAAAAATTTCATCAAGAAGAGTATTTCTCAGGTAGCCTTTAAATGATGGCGGACAATGACCCATTTGAATGTTCGTGTTAGGGTGAGTGTATCTTAAACATTCATAGTGAAATAAGTGGGAATTTCACAAAGAAAGTGGAGAAAACTAAATAAAAGACCCAAAGCCTTAGATAAAAGGCGGAGTTAAGAGGGGCCAAAGAAGCAGAGAAAAGGCTATGAGAATACTGGCTCCCCTAGTGTGCATGCTTCTGTGCAAGATATTTCATATTTAATCTCCACAACCACACTGGAAACTCAGGGATAATTTCTCCAACTTACAAATGAGAAAATAGGCTCACCATGTTTCTCCAATTTGCTCATTGATGGTGGAATCAAAGTTCTGACTGCACTGGTTTGCTATTTCCTGTTTACCCCTTGCTCACACTATATTTTTATACTGGTACATACTCTTATTATTGTCACCATCAGTTTCAGAACAGTATCTTTTATTTTCTTCCAAATAAATGGTTTCCATCTAGAATAAGAATATATTGAGATTCATTCTCTCATTTAGTGGTTTAAAGAAAATTAAGAAATTACTTATTGACAATTTAGGAAAATGTAAGATAAAACATATGGATATAATGTAATTTAATGAAGAAAGTCCAGGTCACTCTATGTATCTGTTTCCTCACTAAGGAAGTCAGGTGCATTACTGAGATAACATTTGCTCCTTGGGGTGTGGTAGGGCTTTAGAACATGAAAGAGAATCAGGGGGCTGATGTGAAGCTTAAGCAGATGTATTTGGAAACACTGAATAAGATCTTTTGGAATCTATATATCCTCCATTGATTTGGAGAGGTAATTTTCCTTTCCAGTCAAAAGACTAGCACATGCAAATCACAATTAAATGTTAAATATAATCATAGTTACTGTTGTTAGTATTCATTAATTTTCTTATATTGGACCTAATAGTTAGTTTGATGTGATTTAGTAGTCCACTAATAATATAAAGAAAAGTAAATGCAGAAGAATCAATTAAATGAGAAACTCAAATTGTACTTTATTACCTAGCAGTCACAATTAGCTCTCTTCTTCCCACACACACTGCCAGAACTAAATCTCCCCAATTACTGCCTCAGGCAGACCAGCCAAGCCAGAATTAAGCCCTGAGTGACATTAACTTATTCTCTGCAACATCACTGTCGGACATAGTCATTTTTAAACACAGGGATTGGTGGCTCTGGGTGCTTATGATCTTAGCCATGGTAATAAAGTCTCTTGCAATAAGAGAATGAAACTTATTTCCTTAAATTGCCAGGGCACTCTTAGAAAATCCTGCCTCCCCAAATAAGACATGTAGCCATTGGTCCTGGTCCAGTTCTTACTTCATCTTGAGGCCATCGCGATGAGAAGTTATCAAGAGTGTCCCTGGAGCATGGTCCCACAAGACCTGGGCCAGTGCAAGCCAAAAAGGTAAGTGTAGGTTTTAGTAAGTGAAGGGAACAGAAACTAAATATACAATACAGCATATTTATAGCTTGTTCTCTGCCTTGAGAAATCATGCTTGTTTGCTTCTTCTTATTTCCTTTAGGGATTAAAGAACTCATCTCTCAGGGTCCCAAGTGAAAAATGAACAGCTGTAATTTGATACCATAATGTTTAATCATCTTATTATGAAAGAAATACTTGGGTCAACTCACCCCTTTGAGAGCCCTGGATCCTGACCAGAATTGGACTTCTCCTTATCTACCCTTCTTAAGATGGAAAGAGTCTGTACTTCCTGGAAGTAGAACCACAGGACAGCAGTTCCTCATACAGGGCTGAGTAACTACTGAGGGTAGTATATATCATTTACCTAATATTTCTTAACTCAAAAATAATAAAAGGAACATGTTAAAAACAGGGAAAAAACAATGAAAAATGACTGATAGGTGTTTCCAAAATTTGAAAGCTTTCACTTGCTATCTAATATAAAGAACTCAGTGAAAAATAGACTGTGGAGAAAAGGACCTCCCTGATATCAAGCCAAAAACTCATAAAAATATCACTTACAAGATTTTGAGCTATTCTAGGCTTTATTTTTTTAGAGCTTCAAGTAGCTCTAAAGTCAGGGAGAAATAGACAAAGCGTACACACTGTATGAGAGGTCCTTTCTCAAAGTGGAATGTATAGAGAGTTTGCAAACCATTCAACTTCCAGCATGAATGCCACATTGACCCTCGATATGACCAGAGCTGGATGTGGAACTTTATGTCCATATTCCCTACTTCCTTCTGATGCGTCTTTTGTCTGTTTTGTTCAATGGAATTTGTCTAAAGGGAACTTCCATAAATGTTCAAGGCACTACATTTACCTAATGTTTGGGAAAATACACCCAAGAGGAGAAATTGAATGGTGACATTGACTTTTCCTTTTCAGAATTAATTAAGACTTTACAATGGCCTGAAGATTGGCACAACACCCAATGTATTTTAGAGAGAAAGTATTTTCATCTTAATGGGCTTGGTTATGGTGCAAATTAATCCAGTATTCAAGTATTTTCTTCTTTAAAGCTTCAGAAAAACATGTTTCTTTTCTTACTTCTGTGTTAGCTCTGAATTTATTAAAATGATTATATTTCATTGTTTTAATTTATTATAGTCCTCATTCATTTAATTTGTCCTCCAATTATTCAAAAGATATTTAAATAACTTATGAGATACTGGTCCCTGTGCTTAGTAACAAGGAAACTAAAGTTCATATATAGGCATTTCTTACTGTAATATTTATTTCATTCATTAATTCATTAATCAATTCATTCAAGCATTTTGCATGAATAGACTGTTTTAGAAACAGGGAAACAGTGTTATATAAAATAAGAATCCTGTATTCTTGGAATACAAGAATTCTAACACGGGAGTTAAAAATAAATTATATAAAATATAAATAAGATAAAGTTAAGTACTGCATAATCTCATTTATATGTGGAATTCAAAAATAACAAAACCAAAGTCATGCATACAGAAAACAGATTGGTGGTTGCCAGAGACAGGATGTGGGAGAGTGCGAGAAATTGGTGAAGGGGGTCAAAAGTTACAAAGTTTTTATTTCAGTTTTTATAACTTCCAGTTAATAATTAATTAAGTCATGGGGATGTAATTTACAGCATGGTGGCTATAATTAATAATACTCAATTGCAAAGTTAAAGTTGCTAGGAGTGTAGATATTAAAAGTCCTCATCACCGGAAAGGAAAAACAAATTTGTAGCTATGTATGGTGACAGATAACTAGACTCGTTGTAGGGATCATTTCACAATATCTACAAATACTGAATCACTATATTGTATACCTGAAACTAATATAATGTTGTATATCCGTTATATCTCAAAAAATACCCACTACACACACTAATAGTAAATATCACAGAATTTAGCATTTCATTAATTTCCAGTATGTTCTGATCTGCTACTTTCTTTGTTTTTTTCTGTCTATAATAGCAGCTGTTTTACAGGAGGGTTGATATCATGGTGTAAATGTTTCCTCTTATTCTGATTTAAGGTGTATTGCCTCCAAATGACCTCTAGTCATTGAGCACTGAGATTTTTTTATACTATGACATATGAGAAACCTCAAATTTTAATATTTTTCATTCTGTGACTTAATTTTCTTATTTAAAAAAGAGATTGCAGTAATATATATTTTACATGGTTCGTGTCACAGTGAAATAATGCGGTCGAGATAATTTGCAAATATAAATCAGCATACAAAAATATAATTAAATTATATGTCTAATAGCTATAAGCAACTTTAAGCCTTTGAAGTTAAGAAAATGTCTTTTGCTCTGTGGCAGTTATATGTTTGCTGCTTACTCAACAGTTATCTGAATCCCACACCCAGCGCCTCAATTACTTCTGGCCTGTCCCCCAGTACGGGGGGTGATATAGTCATTCTGGATGAGGAACCTAAGAGAAAGGACCCTGGGAGAATTGAGGAAAAGATTCTCTCCTTTTAGAGGAGATGAGCAAAGAAAAACAACCTTGTTTGTGTATAATATGCCCGTAGCCATGATCATATGAATGTGAGATGTCCTGTGTTGTTTGGCCACTTTGCAAACACAAAGATACAAGCCTGAGAAGAAAGGCCAGGAGGCGGTTGTTGCCACAGTGCAAAGAAGAATAGACTTTGGCTCCTTGATGACTTGATTAAGTCACTATATCAATTCTAATTCAATTAGAATTCTAATTCTGCCTTGCTTTCAAATCTCAAGTAAGAAGATAAATTTCCTTATTGAGTAAGCCAGTATTTTGCTCTTTGCTGGCAAAAGCATCCTAACTAATGTTCCTTCAACTATTTCCTTCACCTGGCCCAGAATAGGTGCTTAACATTTTCATAGATTGATTACAATTATGTTACTCTTTATGTTATACTTATTTGCTGGTAAAGAAGCCAATATTCTTACTCATTTTGTGAGGCAATGAAGTAAAGTCTTAGGACACTAAAGAAACATTATCTAGGTTATATGACAATATGCTTAATGGAATTTCATAGGCCCATCTTGAAGTAAACAAGATTTAAATTAAATGAAGACATGCTCTATGTGAAAAAAATAAAGGAGAAATTAAAAAAAAAAAAAGTGCTCCAGAATGGAGTTTTGTAATACAAGTTTTGCAGACTAGCAAAGTTTCTTAGCTTCATAGTGAACAGTTCTCTGCCCTGATTGTGGTTACTACTCAGGCTTCCTCTCTTTTATATTTTTCCAGCCTGACATCTTTTACTTGTCAAGGACCACACTACCAAATGTAAGAAAATTCTGACCCATAGTGAATTTAAGTCAGAAACGCTGGCCTAATATGTGCTCAGGATACTCAGATGCTTTCTTAGGGATGAGTCCTTAGATAATCTCAACTTTATCATTATAATCCAAGTTACTTAAATCAGTTCATCATGAGGGCTACAGAAATTGTTTTTCAGGCTGTGATCATGATATAAATTGCATCAAATAAATTTTACCAGGTGAGCAATCAAGAGTGCTGAAGTATTGCTTTCCAATTCTATCCCAGCCAGCAATTTAGCTCTCAGCAAGAAGACACAATGTTTCTTGAATGACTGATGAATTCTCTTCTCGAATGATTTCAGGATGTTGGATGCATTGCTGGCAGGAAAGTTGGCTGATTGTTCAGTGGCTAGAATGGTTTTATGACTCATGGAATTGATTAGGACCATAATGGCTGTCCACAGCAGCCGGCCAAGCTAAGGTCAGTCCATTTGCAGTCACAGCTGGAGATGCTGGAAGTCATCTTCCAGATGTCAGGGCAGAGAAACCTGTTCTGAATAGTTCCAGCTGAAGTGACGAGTGAATTGCAGACAGCCTAGGCACCTGCTACATTGGCCTTGTCTTTCCTCCTCTTAACACTGCCAGAGAGGTCTCACCACTTAGGCCTGAGGCTCTTTATGATCCACACTCTCCTTGGAATTTATTGATTTCAAAGGCTCTGGTGCATCTCTGTAGAATAATCATCCTCAATTTCATTTGTGCATAAAAATCATCTGTGGTGCTTTTTGAGATGCAGATTGCTGGAACTGCTTCAACCTCAGAGTTCAAATAGTCTGAGGTACAAATTTTAACAGCCGCTTCTCCTCCAGATGATTCCTTGTAGGTGGTTTGGCTCTGTCTTCAAAAGTCATATTGGAATAAAGAAGGAGGCAGAGTGTGTAGAAAAATCAGTATGACCGGGGCGCCTTGGTGGCTCAGTTAGTTAAGGGCCCAGCCCTTGACTCTTGATTTCAGCTCAGGTCATGATCTCAGGGGCCTGAGTTCAAACCCCATGTCAGGCTCCGTGCTGGGCATGAGAGACTGTTTAAGATTCTCTCTCCGTTAGGGCAGCTGTGTGGCTCAGTTGGTTGAGATGCAGACTCTGAATTTTAGCTCAGGTTATGATCTTGGGGTTATGAGATTTGGCCCTGTGTCAGGCACTGTGCTCTATGGAAAGTCTGCTTGGGACTCTCTCTCCCTCTCTCTCTGCCCCTCCCCCCCCACCCCACTCATGCACTCTAGCTCTCTCTCAAAAAAAAAAAAAAATCAGTATGATTGGTTAAGGGCTACAGTAAACAACATAGTAATATACTGTGTGTTTACTCCTACATTTTAAAGATAAAATATTAATTATAAGATAAGTTCTGGGTATAAGATGATAAGATTTAGCAAATAAAATTCCAGGACACCAATTAAATTTGATTTCAGAAAAACAATGAATTTTTTTAAAGTATACGTATGTCCCATGCAATATTTGGGACATACATATTTCTATTGTAGACATTATTCATTGTTTATCTAAAATTCAGATTTAATTGTGAGTTCTGTATTTTACTCAGAAATCGTCTCTAAGCAGGAAAACACAGCTATTGTTTTTTGTTTGTTTGTTTGTTTTTTAAAGATTTTATTTATTTATTCGACAGAGAGAGAGACGGCCAGCGAGAAAGGGAACACAAGTAGGGGGGAGTGGGAGAAGAAGAAGCAGGCTCATAGCGGAAGAGCCTGATGTGGGGCTCGATCCCATAACGCCGGGATCACGCCCTGAGCCGAAGCAGATGTTTAACCGCTGTGCCACCCAGGTGCCCCCACAGCTATTGTTTAGAATTAAATTGGAGCACTACTTAGCCTATTAATACTAAATTCATACAAGGTTATTGCTAAGATTCCTTAATGATACAGGGATCTATGTGTCAGTAGTATTTTCTACACCAGAAGTTGGATCCAATGCTTCAAAACCTATAGAGGGTTGGATTTGCTAAACTACTGTTCTTCAATCAACTATATGAATTTAGATATTTAGAACATATTTATCAAATATTGGCAGTCATATCACAAGAGGTGAGAAGGCAAATTTCCTATGACAAGTTCCTTATTAAGTCTTGCTTCCTTTCTCCCCATCCTGCAACTGTAGCAGTAAAAAGTCAGTAAAAAGTAAGTCAGTTAAAATTAAGGCAAGAAGCTTTATGTATGGTTAAGTTTCAATAATTTAATACTTAATTCTTATTAATAGAGAAATATAATTTGTTTTTCAATGACACTGTATCAGTTTTATCCTACTTTTCAGATTCTGTCCTGTAAATTCTTTCCCTAAAACTGTACCTCTGGCCCACTTTTAAATCCCATTTTTTTACTTTGCCTTCTTTATTCTCAGTACCAAAGACCTAGGTACTGTGCTAAGCTCTAAAGTAGGGCTGGCACACTATAGACCAACCAGAGAGTTCAGGTCTCAGGGCAAGAAACTAGCCCAGATCTAAAGACAGATACCTGCTGAGAAAGGTGGAATACAAGCTGGGCACTTGCTTATTTGGAGCATGCCCATCTGAATACCAGTAAGAAGATTTCAGCTAGAATAGTTAATGAATTGGTAGAGACTGGGTGAGGGCTGCTGATAAAGTGTGAAGCAGACCAAGAGGGTGCAAGTTTTGCTGCTTGGACTCCAACAGATATTCACCAAAAAAGATTGTCAAGAGTCCTAAGAAAGGGTCCATCATAGAGTAGCCCTGGTAAAGAGGGACATCAACAGCTGAAGGATGGAAATGAAACTCTGGGTGGACCTTTCTCCCATGTGTTTCCCTACAGAACAAAAATTTTAATATGAGGAGGAAAGGGCAACAAATACTGTCACTCAGGTTTCTGACAAAGACTTGTTGCAGTAGGGAGAAGGGAAGAGAATGATTCTTTTCTTCAGGTGCAGGGGCCATAATGTGGTGTGTTCTAGAATTACAGCTGAAAGAAGAACAGGAATGCTGAGAAGTGCACATCCTCAAGGCCTAGTGACATGTGCTTGCCAAAGACTCAGGGCTATGAGACCAGAGAACATTTTTCTCTCAGAGGCTCACCACAGAGTCAACATATATCAGCTACTGATAGTGCAACTCTGTCAGTTAGTTGCAAAAGCAAGAGGAACTCCCTGTCTGAGGCAAAGGGAAGACCTAAAGCTGAGGTTGGAGCAGCTTCTGAGAAACATCCACTGACAAATTAGCTGCTACTCAAAACACAACGTGTTGTTAGAGGAATTTGAAAACTGTAGAATACTGACTGTATCCGTAGTAACCACAAGCTCAGCCCAATTCCTGCCTAGATTAATTTAAACCCTAAATTAAAGTTGTAGAAGAAAAAAAAGGTATGCTTATTTTCAGGAATGAAGTCTATTTAACTCAGACTTATGTCTTACACAAGATGTCCAAGTTTCAACATGAAATCAAAAGGCATGCAAAAAGGCAAGGACAAAATACTATACTGCTGTACAACAAAGAAATCTCCAGGACCAGACAGACATGACATGGATACTGGAATTATAAAACAGAATTTAAGGTAACTATGAAATAAATAACAATAAGTAAAATGATCATAAAAATATCTATTAAAATATGTTAATTTCATTCATGAAACCAAAATAAATTAGAAAAAAAGAATTGACTGAAAATATTAGAAATGAAAGAAGAAAAATGACCAAGCTAAAGAGTGCTTTCAGCCAACTCATCAGTAGACCTGACCCAGCAATTCTTCTCCTAGGTATACATCCAAGAGAAAGGAAAACATGTCCCCACAAAAACCTGTACAAAAATGTTTTGAACAGCACTGTTCAAAGCAGCATGACTTTTTTCAATTGCATTCGGAAGGTTATTTTCACTGGATGTAGAATTCCAAGTTGACAGTTGACTTTCAGCAATTGAAATATGTCATGCTGCTTTCTTCCGGACTCCATGGTTTCTGATGAGAAATCTGTTGTCATTCACATTGTTTTTCCCATATACAGGAAATGTGTCATTTCGCTCTCGCTGATTTCAAGATTTTTTTCTTTGCCATTAATCAGAAGTTTGACAATGATGTGGTTTGGTCTGAATTTTTTTGTATTTCTGCTGTTTGGATTCACTCAGCATCTTAAATTTCTATGTTTATATATTTTGCCAAGTATGGTGAATTTTCAGCTATTATTTCTTTGAGTATTTTTTGGCCTCTCTTTCCTCCTCTAGGAGCCTAATGACACAAAAGTCAGATCAGGGTGTGTGTCCTTCTCTCTATAACCTTGTTCATCAGTAACTTGAACAATAATATAAAATATCTCACCTGTAGTAAATTTTGGTTGTAAAGAAACTCAGAAACAACTGAGAGGCAAAAAGAAGGAACCAGAAATCATCCCCACTGTACTTCCACCCCTCTCCACAGACACCATGATTAATTTTTTCATCTTTACCCTTCTCTGGAAATACATTGCCTTCTCCCTGGGAATAAATATGCCTGTAGGTAGACATATAACTAAATAAAATGAATTCATAAAATGAGTATAATGATTTGTGATCTGCTTTTCCCACTTAACAACAATGAACCTAGACTACTTTCATGGTAAACGTCACAACTATGGTAAACTTATTGTAAGTCATGAGACACTATGTCTGGTATCATTTGGGATGGATCTACCACTTTTTTGCCCTGTAACCAACCTTCTACTTCCTGATCCAAGTCTGTCTAGGCAAATTCACTGTAGATTTCCAAGTACTGCTTTTGCCAGATTTTAAGCCCTGCCACTGCTCCCCACAGTTAGCAGCTGACTAACAAATTTTCTTTCTAAAATGCTGAATATGACTCTTTTTTTTTTAATTTTATTTTATTATATTGTGTTAATCACCATACAGTACATCCCCAGATTCCGATGTAAAGTTTGATGCTTCATTAGTTGCGTATAACACCCAGTGCACCATGCAATACGTGCCCTCC
>NC_048236.1:7281637-7295921 GCF_002007445.2 Ailuropoda melanoleuca
CTCCCCCTTGCAGGTGGCTACCGCTTCCCGGCGCCCTGACACGGCGGCTCCCTCCCCCTTCTGTTTAGCTTCCGATATCTGTGCGCGGTTTCACGGCTCCCCGCTTCGTACCTCGATACTCAGCGCTGGAGATGTTCATTTGTAGAGATCCAGATGTATCTTCCTGCGTCTCAGGCTGATTCCGTGGATATTCCTGCTGGTCTGGTACCTATCCAGCTCAACTCAGGGGACCGGCTGAAAAAGGGGTCCCCTACTCCTCCGCCATCTTAACCTCTGAATATGACTCTTGACATCTGCTCTGCTGCTGTGTCCCTGCCAGAAGAGTAAACCGAAGGGCAAAGGGTTTTTTTTTTCTTTTTTTTTTTTGTTTTTTTTCCCCTGTAGCACTTAAACATGGGATGAAAAAGAATATGTAATCTCCTTCTGTACAGACGATATTTCCAATACTCTCCTCCCACTAAATCTGAAATAATGTAGACAGGGAAACTCTGATTTTTTTTCAGCTTTAAAGTCTATGAATAAAAAGTGTTTATAGAGCAAGTTATCAATCCAAATGTGACTATAAAAAGTTAGTTTTGTTCCCTTATAAAGCAAATAGTTCGGCACCTGGGTGACTCATTTGGTTGAGCATCTCACCTTGACTCAGGTCATGATCTCATGGTCCTGGGATGAAGCCCCAAGTCGGTCTCTGCACTCAGTGGGGAATCTGCTTGTCCCTCTGCCATTCCATCCACTTGTACTCTCTTTCTCTCAAATAAATAAAATCCTTTAAAAAAATAGTTTCAGTTTCTCCATATATCTCATTTATGTAAAAACTGATATTCTAATTATGATCAGTCATGAATTTTTATAAAATCAGTTTCCTCAGTACTTTCTACTTGATGCCACTTTTTAACATGGACTTAATGGTCTAAACATCTGAGTTCAAATCTTAACTCTGCCGTCACTTCCATGCACATGCACATACATCTGGGCACGCATGCACATATCCTGGGACAAGCCACTTAGGTTCTCTGAGCCTTAACTTCTTCATTAAAAAGAGGGGGAGAGAGAGAACAAAAATAATTTCAACTTAAGACAGTGGAAGTCATAAAGTATAATGTTTTTAATAAGGTTTCTCAATTTTTATATTTTTTTATTAGTTTTCTTGGATGCCAATAAAATCCTCTCAAATTGTGACAACCAAAAATGCATTCAGACATTTACATTTATAGGCAAAATATTCCCTGTTTGAGAACCACTCTACTAAATCAAATATGAGAAGCCATATTTGAGTTATCTGGGATTAGAGGTACCAGAAAAATGGTACTCCCCTGAAGACCTCACTGGGTTAAGCAATCATACTTTTCTGCAGCCCACTCTGAATCAGAAACCATTGAAAGCAAATATATAGAGAGAGTCATTGTAAAATCTGACCTTCATTCTGTCTCTTCCTCAATTACTCAGCTGCCCTGGACCTATTCTTGCCTTACTTTGTCTATGATACATTCAGGAAAGTAGGGATGTTTCATGGTAAGAAAGATATTTATTAAGAAGAAATGCTAGAGAAGCTTGTATTAACTATATTGCCAAAAATGAATATAACTTCACTAATTCTTTTGATGGCAAGATTCCTCCAAAATGTACAGTTGTACACTTAAAATTAACACAATATTGTATATTGATTATTCTTCCAAAAAAAATGGAGAGTACATCTGAATTGCATAAAGCTATAAATCAACGATAGTTTACTTTGTGTAGATTAACTGGAACTAGTTAAGAACACTAGTAAGAACTTCCACTTGTATAAAGCTTCACATATTTAGAAAAGCCTTACTAGACAAATACCATACACTGCATTGTTTTTACAGAACTGACACTTTGCTGGCGGTTGTTTCCCATAATCAGTCAAGAACATAGCTAACCTCCTACCATCGTGCCTTCTCGGTTTGATTCAGTCAGTGCTCATTCTCTGGGGTTTGATTCAGTTGGTGCTTATTTCGCATGTTCACTAATGATTTAGAGAGAAACTGGATAGGATTTTATGATATTAGAGTTAGGGTCAGGAAAGAGTCTTGCTCATATTAAAAGATGAGTACTGGCCAACCAAAATTATATTCCAGACACTATTTTTCTGTCCTCTTCCATATTCTTTTGTCTCATAGTAATTTTATAAAGCTGTCTACAAACTATTCTTCTTGACTACAATATTCACTGTCATAATCTATTACTTGTATTGTCAAATACGATTTATTTGTTAATGATGCAAATGTCAATGATGTAATGGCATTTTGTGAGGGATCCTGCTTCTTCCATTTCTATCGACTTTATTTTGGAATTCAGTTCTTATTTGCTATCAGCTTGAAGGATAAAGGGTTATTCCAGGGTATCAGTTTTGGGATTTATAAGGTTTATTTGAGTCTTGATCTGGTCGCTTGACTCCTTTCCCATTTTCCTCAATTATGCAAAAAGTATACAAATATAAATATATAATTATATTACAATCTCTCAAGATATTCTATTTCGGGGGTTGGCTAGCTTCCTAACCAAAGCTGACAATCGAAGGGAATATTCTATAGCAGTATAATTTAGGAAAGATTTGAGAGTCAGGAAGGCCTAAAAAGAAAAATGTCCCAAACCTCTTCGAACTCCCTTCAGAAGACTGAGAATCTAAGTTAGCTCAAATTTCACAACACCCGAGATGTTCTGCCAGATTTTTCTCCTTTACAGCTGGCTGCAAAATGAACCTTGTCCATGTTTAGCTACATTGAGCTTTGCCTCTGTTTCAGATTTTTCTGTTCATCATTCAACATTTAACACTCAAGAACAGAAGTTTCTATTAACATATATTGTCTACGTATGGCAGTGACTTTAGCCTGAACTTTGATAAAAGTCATTAGGAGTAGAAATGTTTGTATTTGTTTACATAATTTCTTTATATATATATATTTATTACATATATGTATTTAGATATTGAAGAGTAAATTACAAAATATCATTTTAACACATTTTAAAATATTTAACTACAATTTAATAATTGTGAAAATACTAGATTTCAGTTTTACCATGATCTTATCAGCAGAAGGGGAGAAACCTTTTTATTACATGCTAAATATTAACTGAAAGCCAGACTTCTTTCAGAGTATTTCCATCAAGAGGTCTTCCTAGCCTTTTACTTTTAGTCCCAATTTGCTTGACAGTTATATGAATTTTAAAGAAACTTTGTCAATCCTTATCCTAAATGATTTCTTAGTGGCATTCAATCCTGGTGATCACTTATTTTTTGAAAAGACTTTTCTTCCCCTCAGTTTCTATGAAGTGAAGCTCTCATGATTTTCCTTCTACTTTTTTCCTTGTTCCTTGTCTTTCTTTGTCTCAGGTTCATCCTCCTTTTCTCAGCTGTTAACTATAAAGCTGCTCAAGGCTGAGTCCTAGGTCCTCTTCTCTTCCCAGGGTATCTTCCTTTTTTTTTTTTTTTTTTTTTTTTTTTTTTGAGAGAGAGAGAATGAGAGAGAGTGCACACTCATGTAAGGGAGGAGGGAGGGACAGAACCAGAGGGAGAGGGAGAGAATCTCAAGCAGAATCCTCACTAAGCAAATAGCCAGATACAGGGCTTGATCTCACAACACTGAGATCATGACCTGAGCCAAATCAAGAGTCGGTCGCTTAACCCGTGGAGCCACCCAGGTGCCCCCTCCCGATGCATTCCATCCACGTCCATAACTCCAAATATTTCTCTACACATAGGACCTATAATAGCTATTTAACTCTTAGAGCCCCCATTTGAGCTCCAAACCTAGATTGACGTTTCTCCTGGTTACCTCAAAGGCACCTCCAATTCCATGTGTTCCAAAGAGGACCCACAATTGGTTTTTCACAACCTTATCATCTTCTTTCTTCTACTATCTCAGTAAAGAGCCAATCCAGTAGTCTAGTTCCACCAGCCTCAAAAATAGAATAATCATGTGATTGTATTCTACCCAAGTCAGATTCATCAAATCTGTCTTGTCAGTTTTATCTCTTGTCCCTTGAATTGGTTTACTTGTCATCTCCATTACCACTTCCAGATTCCAAGCTATCATCATCTTCCACCTGAACCACTGAACGAGCCCTAGGAAGGCAAGGAACGAGTCACAGGCTAACTCAAACCTTACTTCCCCAATGGTTTACATGACAATCTTTGTTGTATGGCTCACTCTCACTACCATACTCCTACAATATCATCTTTCCCTGGTAACTGGTCCACTTCAACACTTTCTAATCTCTTGCAGTCCTTGTATAACTGCCTAGACTAGTACATTTGCACATGCTATTCCGTTTGCCTGGAATGTTCTTACTTCTCCATCTTCACCTGGTTAACTTCCTCTCTTCCAAAAGTTCTCAGTTAATATCACACTTCTTCTGGAAGCATTCCTTGACCTCTGCAGCTGGGTTAAAATCCACTATCAGCATCTGTCACAGAGTCAAGAACCTTTTTCAGAATAATTAATTTGGGTAGTTGTTTGATTGAATCTTGTCTCTCTTACCTTACTGGCATTATGAAGGCAAGGTCTATGTCCAGAATTTACCCGGCACACAACATATGCTCAATAAATATTTGTTGAATAAATGAATGAAGCCACAAGCCAATATTAGCATTTAATCTTTCTTGATACATTATCTTTTACCTCACAAAATTGGAATGTACGTATAATAAAAATATTCAGAATAATTAAAATTATGATAAAGAGCTACAAATATATGCATACTCTATAAAAGCTGAAATTCATGAAAATAATTACCCATAATCATCCCATCTGTCATATTCAATGATTAACATCTAATTTAATTTTATGTATTATTTAATAGTGGTGATTTTATATAACATACTAATTTTATACATAGTTAACAAAGGAAAACCTACATTTACTCAATGATGCATATATTTCTATTTAATTTTTATTCAAGTATAATTAACATTAAGTGTTATACTAGTTTTAGTTGTACAGTGCAATGATTCAACATTTCTCAGTGTTCATCAAGATAAATATACTCTTAATCTTCTCTATTTTACCCAACCCCCCACCTGTCTCCCCTCTGGCAACTGCGAGTTTGTTCTCTGTATTTAAGAGCCTGTTTTATTTTGTTGTTGTTTTTTTAGCTATTAGGTTGTTTTGTTTTGTTTTGTTTTTGGTCTCTTTGTTTGTTCATTTGTTTTGTTTCTGAAACCCCACATATGAGTGAAGTCATGGTATTTGTCTTTCTCTGACTTATTTAACTTAACATTATACCTTAGGTCAATCCATGTTGCGGCAAATGACAAGATTTCATTCCTTTTTATGGCTGAGTAATATTTCAGTGTGTGTATATATGTGTGTGTATGTGTATACACCACATCTTCTTTATCCTTTCATCTATCAGTGGATGCTTGGATCGCTTCCTTATCCTGGCTATTGTGAATAATGCTGCATAAACATAGGGAAGCTTGTAGCCCACTGAATTAGTGTTTTTGCATTTTGGGGGTAAATACCCAGTAGTGTGATTCCTAGATACTAGGGTAGTTCTGTACTTAATTTTCTTAAGAACTTCCATACTGTTTTCCACATGGCTGCACTAATTTGGATTTCCACGAATAGTGAATGAGGGTTCCTTTTTTCTCCATATACTTACTGACACTTGTTATTTCTTGTAGTTTTGATTTTAGTCATTCTGACATGTGTGGGGTGATAGCTCATTGAGGTTTTAATTTGCATTTTCTTGATGATTAGTGATGTTAAACATCTTTTCATGGGTCTGTTGGCCATCTAGATGTCTTCTTTTCTAATATGTATAGCATAGATTGTCATGGCAGCCATTGGGAAGGAAATATATATATTTCTCACTTGTGCTGTTATACATTTATAATATTTCAAGAAACCTGGAAATCACTGTTAGACATGAGAAGTTATTTTTCCTTTCTTTTTTCATAACTTAGCACCCAAAAAAGAAGATACTCTATTAAAATTAAGTAATATAAGTTAGTCAACATACAAAAATAAAGCTATCTGTATATATAGTCATTTGACTTTAAAGATGTTAATAACTTATTCCAATAGTTATACTTAATTCAAAGTTGCCAAACTTTATTTTTTATATTATTAGTGTTACATTGTTTCAAGATTCAGTTTGCTAATGCCTACTCTATGAAGACATGTACACAAACTATGTTAATTGTGACATTTGGTAAGTGAATTTACCTCTCTGCCTCTGCATTTCTTTATCTTCAAGATAAGAAATGTGTTAATTTATAAGATCAGTCTATATCCCACACTTGCTTCACAATTAATTGCTATTTAGTGTTGATCTGATATATAGAGAAAAAATGTTTTCTTTATTAATCTGAATCAATATTTTCTAAATGATTATTTGTGGAAGCTCAATTAAATGGATCAAAAGCATTCTCAGCTTACTAATTGTTTGGAAAGACTGTTGATGTGCTTTTTCATTTAAGGCACAGAGCCAATTATAAGAGCAAATGTTCTGACTAGTTCTGCAACTAAATAGTCTGTTAAACTTTAAGTCAGTGTTTTCTGCAAGTATTTCCTCTTCTGACCCCATTTAATGTACCATAATGCATATTAAACCACCTGACATATTATATAACATAACATTTTATATAGGATATTGATGCATATTGTAGCATTTTATATAGCATATCAATATAACATAACATAACATTTTATATAGCCTGACATATTATAATAACATAACATTTTATATAGCATATCAATAGTTGGGAAATTACAACTTTGTTTTGGAACTGAAACTCTTTGGTCTTTTAACAGTTGAATTATGGGTAACTTTCCTCACACCTTAATAAGCCTGGTTGTTTCAACAAGTCTAACCTGTGTCTATAGGGCTGAGTGTAAGCAGTTTCACAGCATGGCCATCTGTTCCAAATTCCTGATATAAAAATGTCCATTAATCTAACTCAGAAGCATTGTCCTTACAGCAAATTAACAGACTGGAAGTTCATGGTGAGTGAATTCAGGGTCATTGTGCTGCACAGAACAGGTTTCTTTCCAGGGACACGGAGAAGGCTGTACTCCATTGTCCCCTGGTCATCTCTACCTTAATTCCTGCACTGAGATGTGTGGAGGTCAAAGACTAATATTGTTAGGACTATTGCTTGCACTTACAAACAGTCCTAAAATCATGATTTTGATCTCCTAAAACCTGTTTCTGCACAGTTCAGAGACTAGCACTGAATCAAAAACCTCAAGAAAAATGAAATCTACCCTTTTATGTTTCACAGAGCTAGTAGGAATTCCTCAACTTTCACTGAGTATTTTCTGACCTGTAACCTGGATTTTAATATACTTCAAAAAATTAAAAATATAATATAGTAAAAATTCATTTGAATTTTTCTCTATCTGCAAGTACTCAGTAAAATATTTTGGTTATATAAAGTATAACTTTAAAAGTAAAGCATTTAAAATCAGTGTTACCAATCTACTCTAATGTATTTTATCATCCAAAACCATAGTTGCACATTTTGTTTTTTCAAAAGACAACACCAACCTTCTGAGTTTTGACAGGTTCTTATTAATTTTTCTTCCAGTGTATTGCTGGCCCACAGTATTTGATGCCATCTCATCATAAACATATTCAGTTTTCCAGGGCTTCCAGATATTGGCTTGTCCTTACTCTCCATATCAGATGATTTTATTTAACATGCATACACTAAGCTGACTAAGAGTTGTGGAGAACGTCCTGATAATCTTTTAGGCAGCAAATTTTGCTAAGGTGATCTAACAGAAGGGAGGATGGTAGCTTCTTTCACGTGGGGGAGAACGTCAGAAAAGATGGTGAGAATATTCCATTTTTTAATAATTAAGGAAGCCAGAATCTAAAAGTGGGTGTATTAGATTACAAATTTCTCTGGTAGACTATGACCTACTCACAGGCCGCGTTATACTTTGTTTTCTATCACTATGTCTGACATTTTTCAAGTGTTCCATAAATGTGTTTCAAATGAATGAATGAAGTAATGAATGATTGTACATTATGTGGAAAGATCCATCACCCTTTGAAATTTTATGAAATGAAATTAAAACTCAAAGCCCTTATGAAACAACAAAATCGTGCAGTTAGGATCAGAATCAGTATAGAGTGGATGCTAGCTTCTAATTCTTCCATCATGCCTCTTCCACAATGCCAGCCAAGAAAGCAAAATTAGACTCTTTCCTGTTGACTAATGCAATTTTTAAATATTTTTGCACTTTTTTTCTTCCAAGTTTTTATTTAAATTCCAGTTAGTTGACATACAGAGTAATGTTAGTTTCATGTCTAGGATTCAGTAGGATTCATCACTTACATACAACAACCAGTCCTCATCACAAGTCCCTTCCATATCAGGATCATCATATTATCATTTAAATATATTAGTTTTATAATCTTAATAACTATAATCACGTATCATTCTCTCTTCAATTCATATGTGCTAACCTTCTCTTCCAGTCAACCTAGCAACCAAAGATTATGATTTTTAGGTTCCTTGACCCAGGAATATTTCAAACAACCCTTGGAACACACATCCTCTCAGGACATGTATTAAAGTATGGAATCAGTTTGTAAGCTGAGAAAAAGTCAAATGTGAAAATATTCACAAAACATAAAGTAATCCTCAAATGCTTGATATTATCAGCAACAATCAGTAACCAATTTTCCAAGAAAATATTATCAGTAGAAAATATTATCTTATAAAACATTTTAAAAAGAAAAAAAACCAAACAAACAACGAAGACCCCCAAATGAACCTAATTCAAATTAAAAGGAGCAATGTAAATCAAAGAAGAGGGACACCGGCCAATGTCGAATAGCAAGGGTCCTCGGGCTGTTTTCTCTCTGCTAGGAGAGCTGTCCCATGGGAATGGTGAAATTCATCTGCGGCAGAGGGAGTTAAGCAGAGAACTCTGCCTACAGAGACTCAAGTGTCTACACTTGTCAGTCTTCTACTGGTGTACCATAATTGGCATGCAATACAATAATTACAGCAAATCACACTATTTTCCTGAAGTGGCAAATCAAACACGATAAAAAGAAGTTAGCTGTGATGTAAGAGATAAACTTCATAAAATCATGCATAAAACCATACCCAAATCTAGAAAACATAATTAAAGGATTAAAAATAAATTACATAGGGGCGCCTGGGNCGAGCCCCACATCAGGCTCCTCTGCTATGAGCCTGCTTCTTCCTCTCCCACTCCCCCTGCTTGTGTTCCCTCTCTCGCTGGCTGTCTCTCTCTCTGTCAAATAAATCAATAAAATCTTTAAAAAAAAAAATAAATAAAAATAAAAAAAATAAAAATAAAAATAAATTACATAAAAAGCATCAAGTAAAATCTTGAAATAGACAGCAGTTGCAGAGAGGGGACTGAGAGAATGAGTCGGAAGAGCTGGTGCTGAGCAAAACAAGAACAAAACCTTTTGGAATTAAATTGAATTAAGGTCTAATAAATAAGCTATTAGACTAGAGTGAGACCCAATAACTATAGTTTGAAGTGGTGCTTCGATGTTCTTTTCCCCTAAGGAATTGACACACGGAGCAAAAATATATAACATTCAGTAAATCCAAGTTGCCTAAATAATTTTTTTCATCTAAAACTTATATTAACTGAAAATTCTTTGTGAAAGAGGATAAATTAATAAATTAATAAAAACATGCATATGTTAAAGTCACTACTCAGGTATGTTGAAACTATGATGGAGGGGGTGCAATTTTTCCACTGCCCTGTGTTCAGCTGGAATAGCATGGATATTGCCAAAAATAGGATGGAAATTTCTCTTTCTGTTTTAGACCATTATTCTCCTGATTCTCTAAGGGGGCAGGTTTTTCTTGGAGGCTTTAAGACTGTTTTGTGTCTGTTTTATTGATTGATTGATTGATTATTTATGTCTATGTCTATTGGCAGTTACAGGCTAGAAGTTCTACAATGCCTTGTCTAGGTTATGTGGGAGCAATAAGGAAACCAGGCAACTTACTACTGTCTCAATCTTCAAGTCTCAAGATCCCTGAGCTATCTGACTTTCTATCTTTCTGAATCATCCTATGCTGGTTAATGTGTGATGTCCGGGGTTATTTAGTTGTAAGAGAAAGGACCTGGGTGAAATTGGGGTATTTCTACTTGGTGGAACTAGATGCTACTATAAATCTTTTAAAATTTTATAGGAGAGGGGCGCCTGGGTGGCACAGCGGTTAAGCGTCTGCCTTCGGCTCAGGGCGTGATCCCAGCGTTATGGGATCGAGCCCCACATCTGGCTCTTCTGCTATGAGCCTGCTTCTNGAGGAGCCTGATGTGGGGCTCGATCCCATAACGCTGGGATCACGCCCTGAGCCGAAGGCAGACGCTTAACCGTTGTGCCACCCAGGCGCCCCTTTGTGGGTTTCTTTTTAATGTTTCAAGTTTTTACTTAAATTCTAGTTAGTTAACATATAGTGTAAAAATAGTTTCAGGAGTAGAATTTAGTGATTCATCGCTTACATATAATACCCAGTGCTCATCACAACAACTCTTCTTCTTAATGCCCATCACCCATTTGAGATTTTTTTTTTTTTTGACAGAGACAGCCAGCGAGAGAGGGAACACAAACAGGGGGAGTGGGAGAGGAAGAAGCAGGCCCCTAGCAGAGGAGCCTGATGTGGGGCTCGATCCCAGAATGCTGGGATCACACCCTGAGCCAAAGGCAGACTCTTAATGACTGTGCCACCCAGGCGCCCCTTCCCCCATCACCCATTTGACTCATTCCCTGCCCACCTCCCCTCCAACAACCCTCAGTTTGTTCTCTATAGTTAAGTCTCTTGTGGTTTGCCTCCCTCACTCTCTTTTTTTTTCCTTCCCCTATGTTCATCTGTTTTGTTTCTTAAATTTTACATATGCGTGAAATCATATGGTTTTTGTCTTTCTCTGACTGACCTGTTTCACTTAGCGTAATACAATCTAGCTCTATCCATTTTATTGCAAATGGCAAGATTTCATTCATTTTATGGCTGAGTAGTATTCCATTGCATATAAATACCACATCTTTATCCATTCATCTGTCAATGGATCTTTGGGCTTCTTCCATAATTGGCTATTGCAGATAATAGTGCCATAAACATCGGGGTGCATATGCCCATTGGACTCAGTATTTTTTGTATCTTTTGGGTAAATACCTAATTGTACAATTGCTGGGTTGTAGGGTAGTTCTATTTATTTTTGGGAGAGAAAGAAGCAGGCTCCCAGCGGAGGAGCCTGATGTGGGGCTCGATCCCATAACGCTGGGATCACACCCTGAGCCGAAGGCAGACGCTTAACTGCTGTGCCACCCAGGCGCCCCTAGGGTAGTTTTATTTTTTAAGTTTTTGAGGAAATTCCATACTGTTTTCCAGAGTGGCTGCACCAATTTGCATTCCCACTAACAGTATAAGAGGGTTCCCCTTTTTCTACATCCTCATCAACTTCTGTTGTTTCCTGTGTAGTTGATTTTAGCCATTCTAACGGGTGTGAGGTGGCATCTCATCGTAGTTTTGATTTGTATTTCCCTGATGATGAGTAATGTTGAGCATTTTTTCCTGTGTCTGCTAGCCGTCTGGATGTCTTCTTTGGAAAAATGTCTATTCATGTCTTCTGTCCACTTCTTAAATGGATTATTTGGTTTTTGGGTGCTGAGTTTAATAAGTTGTTTATAGATTTTGGATACTAACCCTTTACCAAGTATGTCATTTGCAAATTCCTTTTCCCATTTCAAAGGTTGCCTTTTGGTTTTGTTGATTATTTCCTTCACAGTGTAGTATCATTTTATCTTGGTTAAATCCTAGTAGTTCATTTTTGCTTTTGTTTCCCTTGCTTTTAGAGATGTATCTAGTAAGAAGTTGCTATGACTGATGTCAAAAGAGGTTGCTGCTTTGTGTCCTCCTCTAGGATTTTGATGGTCTCATGTCCCACATGTGTGTTTTTCATCCATTTTCAATTTATTTTTGCGTATGGTATAAAAAAGTGGTATGGTTTCAGTCTTCTGCATGTTGCTGTCCAGTTTTCCCAATACCATTTGTTGAAGAGACTGTCTTTTTCCACTGGATATTCTTTCCTGCTTTGTTGAAAATTAATTGATCATATAGTTTGGGTCCATTTCTGGGTTTTCTATCCTGTTCCATTGATCTATGTATCTGTCTTTGTGCCAGCACCATACTGTCTTGATGACTACAGCTTTGTAATATAGCTTGAAATCTGGACTTGTGATGCCTCCAGCTTTGTTTTTCTTTTTCAACCTTACTTTGGCTATTTGGGGTCTTTTGTGGTTCCATAAAAATTTTAGAATTGTTTGTTTTAGCTCTTCGAAAAATGCTGGTGGCATTTTGATAGGGATTGCCTTAAATGTGTAGATTGCTTTGGGTAATATAGACATTTTAACAATATTTGTTCTTCCAATCCATGTGCATGGAATGTTTTTCCATTTCTTTGTGTCATCTTCAATTTCTTTCATCAGTGTTTTATAGTTTTCAAGTATAAGTCTTTCCCCTCCTTGGTTGTTTATTCCTAGATATTTTATTCTTTTTGGTGCAATTGTAAATGGGATCAATTCCTTGATTTCTCTTTCTGCTGCTTCATTATTGGTGTATAAAAATGCAACAGATTTCTTTACATTGATTTCATATCCTGAGACTTTACTGAATTCATGAATCAGTTCTAGCAATTTTTTGGTGGAGTGTTTCCTATTTTCTATATAGTGAATCATGTCATCTGTGAAGAGTGAGTTTGACTTCTTCTTTGCCAATTTGAATGCCTTTTATTTCTTTTTATTGTCTGATTGCTGATGCTAGGACTTCCAGTACTATGTTAAATAACAATGGTGAGAGTGGACATCCCTGTCTTGTTCCTGACTGTAGAAGAAAAGCTCTCAGTTTTTCCCCATTGTGGATGATATCAGTTGTGAGTCTTTCATATATGGCCTTTATCGTGTTGAGGTATATTCCCTCTACCCCTACTTTTTGAGGNAGAGTGGACATCCCTGTCTTGTTCCTGACTGTAGAAGAAAAGCTCTCAGTTTTTCCCCATTGTGGATGATATCAGTTGTGAGTCTTTCATATATGGCCTTTATGGTGTTGAGGTATATTCCCTCTACCCCTACTTTTTGAGGTTTTTTTTTTTTATCAAGAATGAATGGTGTACTTTGTCAAATACTTTTTTTGCATTGAAAGGATCATATGGTTCTTCTTCATTCTTTTATAATGTGATGTATCATGTTGACTGATTTGTGAATATTGAACCAACATTGCAGCCCAGGAATGAAACCCATTTGATCATCGTGAATGATTCTTTCAATGTATGGTTGGATTTGTTTTGCTAGTATTTTGTTGAAAACTGTTGCATCCATGTTCATCAGGAATATTGGACTATAATTCTCCTTTTTTAGTGGTGTCTTTGTCTGGTTTTGGAATCAAAGTAATGTTGGCCTCGAAGAATAAGTTTAGAAGTTTTCCTTCCATTTCTATTTTTTTGGAACAGTCTGAGAAGAATAGGTATTAACTCCTCTTTAAATGTTTAGTAGAATTATTAAAGGGTAAATTTGAAAAAATGTTCAAATGAAGATAAAAGACAATAAGAAGTAATGAAGTCTGTGACAAACTAAAGAACGCATAGCATGTCTCAGGGAATTTAGATTCAAACTTTGTAAAACCAACAGTCTGGTCAGACAAAATTTGACCCAGCCTGACAATCTTGTTTGAAGTCTAAGGGAATGTGAAGTTGTTGGGCCCAGTTTCTCTTTTCTTATCCCTCCCTCAATTATACTTTGATTCTGTCTATCCTCAAAGATGAACTTCCTTGTTAAAGAAAAGATGCAGAAAATAAATCCACTTTCTAAAGGGGTAAGTTATCTCATCATGATATTGAAGACCAAGACACAGAGTCAAGATAATAGAAAATAAAACCCTGGACATAAAGTATATTATGGTTTCTATTTTCATGTATAAAATATGTTTGCATTGGTATCTTAGGAAAATATATTTTCATTCTTCAAATAAACTGGACCTTAAGTCTCTTCCCAGATCTCTACTAATTTTTAATTATTTTCCTCCAAAAAGAAAAAGAAATGATTTAGTGGTAAACATTCAAACTTTGCAGATATACGTTAAGTAGACTAAGTGTTAATGTTTGCCATATGAATTGAATACATTTATAAATTTGAATTTTGTTCTAAAATTACAGATCGTTTAAAAAGAAAATCTTTCTACAGAAATATTCTCCTACCCTGAAAAATGTCTCTTCAGTCCTTTCTAAACCCAGTGAGTGTAGTCAGTAGTGAC
>NC_048236.1:7296603-7414103 GCF_002007445.2 Ailuropoda melanoleuca
TTTTTTTTTTTATCAAGAATGAATGGTGTACTTTGTCAAATACTTTTTTTGCATTGAAAGGATCATATGGTTCTTCTTCATTCTTTTATAATGTGATGTATCATGTTGACTGATTTGTGAATATTGAACCAACATTGCAGCCCAGGAATGAAACCCATTTGATCATCGTGAATGATTCTTTCAATGTATGGTTGGATTTGTTTTGCTAGTATTTTGTTGAAAACTGTTGCATCCATGTTCATCAGGAATATTGGACTATAATTCTCCTTTTTTAGTGGTGTCTTTGTCTGGTTTTGGAATCAAAGTAATGTTGGCCTCGAAGAATAAGTTTAGAAGTTTTCCTTCCATTTCTATTTTTTTGGAACAGTCTGAGAAGAATAGGTATTAACTCCTCCTTTAAATGTTTAGTAGAATTATTAAAGGGTAAATTTGAAAAAATGTTCAAATGAAGATAAAAGACAATAAGAAGTAATGAAGTCTGTGACAAACTAAAGAACGCATAGCATGTCTCAGGGAATTTAGATTCAAACTTTGTAAAACCAACAGTCTGGTCAGACAAAATTTGACCCAGCCTGACAATCTTGTTTGAAGTCTAAGGGAATGTGAAGTTGTTGGGCCCAGTTTCTCTTTTCTTACCCCTCCCTCAATTATACTTTGATTCTGTCTATCCTCAAAGATGAACTTCCTTGTTAAAGAAAAGATGCAGAAAATAAATCCACTTTCTAAAGGGGTAAGTTATCTCATCATGATATTGAAGACCAAGACACAGAGTCAAGATAATAGAAAATAAAACCCTGGACATAAAGTATATTATGGTTTCTATTTTCATGTATAAAATATGTTTGCATTGGTATCTTAGGAAAATATATTTTCATTCTTCAAATAAACTGGACCCTAAGTCTCTTCCCAGATCTCTACTAATTTTTAATTATTTTCCTCCAAAAAGAAAAAGAAATGATTTAGTGGTAAACATTCAAACTTTGCAGATATACGTTAAGTAGACTAAGTGTTAATGTTTGCCATATGAATTGAATACATTTATAAATTTGAATTTTGTTCTAAAATTACAGATCGTTTAAAAAGAAAATCTTTCTACAGAAATATTCTCCTACCCTGAAAAATTTCTCTTCAGTCCTTTCTAAACCCAGTGAGTGTAGTCAGTAGTGACAGGTATGAGCATAGTCATGAGCCTGATGAAGAAACCTGGCCTAATTACTATTACTATTAAAACTCTTTCTGACTTGCATCCAATGTTTAGATTCTAATTGCATCTAATGTGTCCATCTTGGTCTCTACCCAGGAGGCTGACAAGTACAGACTGCATTAATAGTCTGTTCCTTTGCCTTCTGATTCCTTTTAGGTTCAGCTCCTGGCAGAGGTCAGAAGTCAGGAGAAGAGTAGGGTCAGAGTCTTAATTCCTCAAGCTCCTCCCTGCTAGGACATGGGTTGATAGTGGTTATCAAAAGTCAAGCCTTATCAAAAGTCATAACTCCCATTAGATGATTTCCTTACAGCTTTCTCTCTGGACGAGGGTCACTTTACCGAGCTAGTCATGGAGGTGTTAACCCCTTCTCTGCTACATCAGAGGTGTTTCTTCATCCCTTTAAAAAATGTTTACCTCTACCAAATCCTTTTCTAATATTTAGCTACTCCATTTGAGGGTGTCCTCTATTTCCCGAAAGGCCCTTGTCTGATACAATTACGTTCCCTAAGTGTTTTCTAAGTCAGGGCTCTTCCACATCTCAGAAAATGAAGACTGTGCAAAATTAGCTGTTAACAAGCACTGTAGACTAACAGGGTTTTCTTACAATTGGAGACAAGCAAACCCCAGGCAAAACTATAAAGCAAACAGAGTTGGACAGGAGTGACATCTGGGGTGTCAGCATGAGCTTTGAGTCAGAGAAGTCTTGTTTGAATTACAATCTCAGCATGCATTGAATAAATAATATATAAATGCCTAAATAATGAACAATTAATGTAACCTAACTGAACCTCAGTTTCCCAGGATAACAACTGTACTTTACCTCACTGGTTTGATGTGTTGATTGCATCAAACACAATACCACCATATTGTATCTTAGTAAATACCATTAGCTTGAAGAAAGAATTCATTAATTACCGTCCTCATCTTCCCTTTTCTAGGCATAATTCAGGGATTATTCCATTACTCTGGGTAGCTATGTGCGTTCTCCCCTTCCTTCCTTCCTTCCTTCACCCCAGTCTGCAATTAGATAGAATGATTCTTCTGCATTAATTTAGGAAAAATATACTTGTAGTACCCATATATATCTCCTTGGACTCAAGTCTGATAACAGAAGGATGTGTTTGATTTTTGATTCATTATCTGCCTACCTTTTATGTGATAATCAAAAGTAGGAAAGAAAATTACCTAGTTGGACATAGGATCTTGATGTCCTTACCTATAAAATAAGAGGAAGAGATGATAGTGAACCCTTCCAATTATAGGGCCCTATGAAATGCTTTAAAATATTTTTATAGTGTTAAAAATCAATCACTGACATCACATATGAAGAATTGCTATTTTCTTCTATGGCTGTTGTTTGATCTCCAACCAGTCAGTTGGGCACACCGAAGCTTCCCAGTGTGTTGTAGATGGGTCACTGGTGTGCTGAAATTTAGACTCCATTAGCTCCTTAGAGCTCATCAGTGATGTGTAGTATTTGGTCAATGACATGTGACTAAATTTCCTCTTTCATCCACTCTAGGGTGTTATTATATATTATCCTGACTTATTTTATTGGTGGTGGTAGTGATTAGTGTTAAAAATCCAGTTGGAAAATATCTTCTACCTAGTGAGTTTATATTTACATTTATTTTTGCTATTCCTATATCTGGACTGTTTCTACCATTTAATTATTGTACTGTCTCACATATCAGGCATTTTTAAACATTTTTTAATTTAGAATTTTTTTCTTGATTTTCCTTTTTTTGTGTTTCAATTGTTTTGAATTCTATTTCTTTTAATTTAATGTTTGAGCTTAAAGTTTTACCATGCAAATGTAATGTATTTAAATACATATCTTAATCCTTAGAATTTAACATACACACTATTGATAATCATTATTTTATTAATTTACCAATTTCTTTACTCACAATTCTGTATTATATTCCAAGTCCTGATTTAGGGAATTTTTCCTTTTTCTTGAAAATACTTCAAAATTAAGATTTTCTTTTGTGAAGATAATCCTCTCAGTTTCCATTTATTATAAATACCTTTATTTTTACATTATCTTTTTTTTTCTTTTTCAAGTTTTTATTTAAATTCCAGTTAGTTAACATAGTATGTAATATTAGTTTCAGATGTAGAATTTAGTGATTCATTACTTACATAAAACAGCCATTCTCATCACAACAAATGCACTCTTTAATCCCCATCACCCGTTTACTCATGCCCCACACAACTCCCCTCCAGTAACCCTTAATTTGTTCTCTATTGTTGAGAGCCTGTGTTCTGGTTTGCCTGTCTCTTTTTTTATCCCCCTACGTTCATCTGTTTTGTTTCTTAAATTCCACATATGATTGAAATCATATGGTATTTGTCTTTCTCTGGCTGACTTATTTCACTTAGCATAATGCTATCTCCATCTACGTTGTTGCAAATGGCAAGATTTCATTTTCTTTTTTTTTTTTTAAGATTTTATTTATTAATTTGAGAGAGACAGCCAGCAAGAGAGGGAACACAAGCAGGGGGAGTGGGAGAGGAAGAAGCAGGCTCCTAATGGAGGAGCCTGATGTGGGGCTCGATCCCGGAAAGCTGGGATCACGCCCTGAGCCGACGGCAGATGCTTAATGACTGCGCCACCCAGGCGCCCCAAGATTTCATTTTCTTTGATGGCCGAGTAATATTCCATTGCATATATACTCCATATTCTTTACCCACTCATCAGTCACCTGATGAATAGATATTTTTACATTATCCTAAAAGATAGTTAGCTAAATACACAACTCTCCTTTCCCACTATTTTTGTCTTTTTATATTGATTATACATACAATATATTATTCTGTCTTATTTTATCTTTTATGTCTGTGGATTTCTACTTAATATTTTCCATCTTGTATGTTTTATTCTGAATTTTGAAAGTTTCTTTAGCACTATATTGAAGTTGACTTAAGTATTTTACAATTCCTGTTGTTTTTATCATCATTGCTAGCACAGTGGTGGTCGTTATATAGTTTTCATTGTCTGACAAATGGTGATATAAGCAAAAAAGCAACAGCAGCAAAACTTATAAAATGGCTGTCAGATAACTAGAAGAGAACCCAGTGACAATGGTAGGTCAGCCTTTTAAGAAATACCAGATTAAATCTTTCAAAATGATAATTAAGAGAAAATAGTGAAACACTCTACATGATTCAGGGGAAAAAAAAGAAAGAAAGAAAAAGTATAAAAGCCAAAGGCTCTGATTTGAGAAGTGATTCAGAGCTGAATTGTAAATGGAAATAAATTTTGGAATTTGTAAACCAATATATTACATCTATATCTTTCTTTTTATATAAGGATAATAGTGATAGATGATAATACAAAAATCTACATCTAAATAAATCTAAAAAATACCAACAATTAGTATAAAAGTTTATTTCTTAATTGTACAATAAAAGACATTTTAGATTTGAAGTGATATAAGTATGGATACCAATAAGAATCAGGCAGGATCTGATAGGACTGATAGGATTGTTCACATCCTTCAAGGCCAGATACCTTTTCCTTAGAAAGCGTTGTATGCATTCCAGTAGTTTTACTTTCTGACATCCATGTTAATGTATTGCCTCTTTAAATATGTTAAATACATTGATTCTCTCATGGTTGAATTACTTTTGTTCTGGGTTTGGAGCACGGGGTTTGTCTTCCCATTTTGTGCTGATTTGATTGGTAATATTTTCAGAAATATAGAATTATACTGATGATTGCTACAAACTGAAGTCTATCGAGAGAATGCACCTTAATAGATAGTACGGCAGTTAAACAGGGAGGAAGGGAGAGAGGGTGAAGGAAGGAGAGAATGAGAGAGAGAGAGTGTGTTGTACTATTGAAGTAAGATATAGACTCCAGGTCCAGACCCAGATATTTACCTAGACTAAGGAAGAAGTGATGAGATTAAATTATTGGAAATTTTAGCAATAACAGAATCACGGAATTGTTTATTTTGTCTCCTCTTGTTAGCAGAAATTGCTCCTGAAAATGAGGCAAGGTTTTCCAATCCTCATTGTCAGTAAGAAGATTTCAAAATGTCTTTAATAGGTTTATTGAGAATTGGCCTAGCTAAAGAAAAAAAAAATAGTCCTTATTGCTTTCTTTAGATGAGTGAGGATAGAACCTTCTGGAATCTAAGATTTATTTTCTATGAAGGTAAGCATTCCCATGTATCAAGAGATTTCAGCTCCCAAGATATAGAAAAATCTGTTTGGTTACTCATTCAACAATCAGTTATTATCTCTCTATTTACACTGTGACCTGCAAAGCACTGAGTACATCTGAATATGAATAATATAAGGCACTGCCCTCAAGTATATAATGCAGTAATATTAACAAACAGCTACAATATAGTGCTGTCAGATAGTACATTCGACTGCAAGTACTGGACATAAATATCAAGAGCTTAAACATAAGAAGTTTATTTTTTTCTCACTCATCAGAAGTAAATAGCTTGTACATCTATTCAACGCTGTTGTCAAAGACCAATGTTCTTTTTTTTATATTTCAAACACTTAGCATGTTCTCTTCATGCTTCTACCCTTACAGTAATAGGATGGCTGCGGCTCCTTCCAACCAGAGCCAGTTATTCACAAAGGGAAAAACATGCAGAATGACAAAAGGTAGGAGCAGCACCTGAGTCAGAAGGACTCCCTTTACAACTGTCAACCTAAACTCATTTGGCAAGAATTGGGTGGCATGCCCCTGTGATCTTAAGGGCCTCTGATGGAAGTAATGATTTAACTGGTCATATTGCTGCCAGAGACAAAACCTGGGGAATTCCTTAGAGGGAAGGATGTGGATGGCATATAAGGTAAGCAACTGGCAGTGGATGCTAAAATTTAGAAGTAAGGTTTTAAAAGAATACATGAGGGGCGCCTGGGTGGCACAGCGGTTAAGCGCCTGCCTTCAGCTCAGGGCGTGATCCCCGCGTTGTAGAATCGAGCCCCATGTCAGGCTCCTCCGCTATGAGCCTGCTTCTTCCTCTCCCACTCCCCTGCTTGTGTTCCCTCTCTCGCTGGCTGTCTCTATCTCTGTCAAATAAATAAATAAAATCTTTAAAAAAATAAATAAATAAAATAAAATAAAAATAAAAGAATACATGAGTGCTACTGCAAAGCCCCCAGAGACTGAATGTCTCCCAGATATTCTCTAAGAAGCTTATTGTTTTCATGCACTTTACTACACATAAATGTAATTTGGAATTGCATGACCGTTACTGTTATCCTAGGTATAGATGATTTTAAACGAATCTATTTATTCACAATTTTTGTAAAGTTCCTTCAATGGCTCAAATATAACTATGCCTTTCTACAAATGTTTAGCTTTTAGTTTATTCACTCAAGCAGAGACCATTGGCAAACTTTCCACCATTTAACAAAAGTGCATTTAAATAACACTAGAGAGAATTTTTGCATCTACAAGTAGAAACTGTTCATTTCCAACTGCCTGATATACGTATCTAAACTACAAAAAACTCATTTGATTATCTGGTCTGTCTGGCATCCTGCCCTTAGCTGCCATTGCCTACAGCCAACATTCTCTAACATGACTACTCAAGCATTTACATCGTTAATGACAGAACAGATTCTCAGAGCAGCTGAGATCCAGATGGTGACTTAGGTGTGCATTAGGATAGATGAAAAGAATTCGCTGAAGATGCTGTTTCGAGGAAAAGGATGGAAAAGAAGTCAGCCATGAATCATTTAAAAAGCCTCATCAAAATGCCCCTTCATCTTTTTGATTCTGTTGTAAATGTGCCTAGGGCATCTCCAGGAGGCACTGACATTTTATGTAACATCATACAACAATTTATTCACTGGAAAACTTATTCTACACCACCACAGGCCTCCAAACATGGAAAGCACTGAAAAACCCCATTTCGGAGGCTGGGGCTCTGCAGATAGGGAGGGTTTGCCAACTATCTCATAATACAATGTACTTCCTAAAACAGTGTTAGATTGATGCTATCTGTAAAACGAACTGAGTCCGGCATATATGATCATATTTGAAACAGAGTGTTTCAAAGACTAATCTTTATAGTTAACTCCAATATATTTGTTACAATGTTTTCTCACCAATTTGAATACACACATATACATACATTTCTAGAACTTTTAGCATTTTGTTATAGGAAGGGTTCTGTAAAGTAATACATAGACAGCCTTTCTGTTTATATACAAGTAAAACATTCAGTTATTTATAACCAATCATCTGCAAGGATTATTCAGAACCTATAATATCTCAAAGATGATTCATTGTCTACCATCAAAAAGTTTGTTATATTTTTGCATTTGACAGATTTATCAGATAGGACTGGTGATCTGGTGATCTGCTGCATTAGTTGGAATTTATTTACAATATCTTAACCAAATAAGGATTTCTTTTTATATGAAAACATGAAATCCCAAGATAGACAGACCAGCACTGGTAAGCAGCTTTATTATACCCTCAATGTCCTACACTCCCTTTGTCTTTCTGTTCCACCACCATCAGCATAGACCTGCCATGCCCATGATAACCTCGTAGCGGTGAAGATGCCTGCCCACAACTAGGTCCTGTCTGCATTGCTGGAGGAAGGAGGACAGATTAAGGAGATCCTGGCAGCCTCTTTATCAGAAAAGGAATCCCAGCACTCAAAACTTCACCTTGTTTGGATAGAGTAACCAGGAAATATAGTTATGTTTTGTTTTAACCTATTTTGTCACAAACTTTGAATAAAATTGATTCTTTTCATAAGCAAGACAGAAAGAATGAATATTGTTAAGTCTTAAGAAGGGTCTGCTATGATTTTCTATTTCTATTACATTTCTGTTTCCCTACATTTCTTCTCCAAAATACAGATGCTGTTTTGATTAATTTTGTTGATGCACAAAATTAGTGATACATTCCTAAGGAGGTAGTGGCTTTGCATTCAAAAATGGGCTTACTGAATACATATCTTCTTTTCAGAGACCCATTTTCAAGACAGTAGCAATTTTTTCAGTGAAAGCTTTGCCGAAATATTTACTTAAAAATTCTTCTAAAAAAGTGCAATGTAATCACATAGCCAATATAAGTATAATGACAAGAATGATATAGTATTAAATACCCTGATACACTTATTTTTGATCATTGCCCACATAGGAGAATTTTTTTTCTTTGACTAGAGAAACTATCTTTCTAATGAGTAGGGTGTTTTTAAAATTAGATGAAACATATTTTATTTTGCATTCCATAAAACTATGATAGAAAAAAAAAACAATTTTAATCCCCCCTGCGGTTTAATTACTAAAGTGATATCTGTGACTACATTACAACAAGATTACTTTTTCTGATTTAATTACTTTCTGAATTACACTGGTAAACTCTTCCAAAAGCAGAAAGCTGTAGGAGGCAAACTTCTCAGATCGTGACTTAAACTTTCTGTGAGTCAGATGCACTAATCTGCATTAGTTCATACCCATCATTAATATCTCCTTTACCAGAAAGTATATGAGAAAAGTAATTATTTAATGAGACATCATAGTTAGTAGCCTTATTCTCAAAGATTAGTTATTGGCTTTTTTTTCCTTAAAAAGAAAGAGGGAGTTATAAGAACTAATAGAAAAGTTACAATATTACACATAATCAAGACAATATTTAAAAAAAGGCAATAATTCCCTAGACATCATGTTATTAAGGAAAATCTTTTTTGTTTACTCATCCAACATCATACCAAATATATTAAAATGCATCCATATATTACATATAATTCACATATGTATTATTTACATGTCTTGTTCCAGCTTTTTGAGATTGGCAAATACAAATTGTATATATTTAAAGTTTACAGGCTGATGATTTGATAAGCCTAAATGCCCTCCATTGCCTGTTCTTTGCTTATCTGAATCATTTAAATTATTAGTAAAGTCTAATACTGGATAAGATCTCTGAGTCAAATTTAACAACCTAACTCTTTAAGCTAACTCAGCTTTTCTCTACGTGAGGAAAAGTGAAAACCTGAGTACGTCCCAATTTAGTGAGGAAATACATGCTAAAGAAATGAATGAATATCCATAAATTCATATTCTCTTTGTTTTGTAACTACAGCAAGTTTTTCAAATTTTCCGTGATTTTAAATGTTGACTTTGGCTCAGCTGCCCTATTTTTTGTACATATTATCCAGCCACCAAATCAAATCATGATTCTAAAAATGATTTTCATCTTAAAACCTCTGATTCAGGAAAGACTCGAGAGTACTTCAGTATCTTTTAACTAGAATTTTAACAATGGCGTTTTGCCAGTCTTGGCAACAATGGCGGATGCTTACTTCTCCTAAACGTTACCCCTGGGCCTCTCAGAATCTTTAAGATTTATATGAATAAGTAATTATGTACATGGCCAGCATTGTATAATTTATGAAGCTATTGCCCAAGTGAGTTTCATTTGAGCAGATACACAGTTTAATAATCTAGAGGTAAAGAAAATAAGTGCTTTATTTTAGTAGATTGTAGCATCTTTTATTCATTTACATGTGCAAGAGCTAGACCACCTACAATCTGGATACATTTCAAGGACTGGCAGCAAACCATAGGGCATTTCACAACGCATGTAACAATCCTAAATGGATGAGCTCGTATGTATGGTACTTCTGACTAAACCAGATTGGATTACAGTGTGTAGGTCCTACAAAATGGACTTAAGAGTAAGACAGAGTAATAAGTTCACAGATAATTTCTATGTGATGAAGGCAATATAGTGCCTTTAGGCATCTAAAATACACTCTCTTAACAGATCATTCAACTATTATGTTGTAATTTATGTAAGAAATGATTCTCTTATTTCAGTCTTCATCAAAACAGGGAGAGGAGAATGAATGTAGAGCTCTATGCTCTGAACATGCAGCTTGATATTCTCTACTTATATATTCATGAAACTTATTTACATGGTAGTAGTGGCTTTGTAGTTAATAACTCTAGAAAAAGAGGTGAAAAAACAAAATCAGGGCGAGTAGATGTATCTAGTCTATAGATAAACTGCCGCAATTTTTGTAATGAGGAAAGACAGGAAGACATCTGTCAATGCCTATGACAGCCACTCTCAGGGGTAAAGGAATATGACTTAAGTACATTATTAATACCCTTTATGGATCAATCATATATTTTAGGTTAAGTCTAGAGTTAATATGGAAGGCAAATTTCTGCTAATATGCAATATATCTATAATAAAGCTTCTATTTACAAATATGGTTGTTTATAAACATAGCTAAAACACCATTTTATAATCAGAAGGGGGAATAACATGACAGACTATGGACTATGAGAAACAAACTGAGCGCCTCAGAGGGGAGGGGGGTGGGGGATTGGGATAGACCAGTGATGGGTAGTAAGGAGGGCACGTATTGCATGGTGCACTGCGTGTTATACGCAACTAATGAAGCATCGAACTTTACATGAGAAACCAGGGATGTACTGTATGGTGACTAACATGATATAATAAAAAATCATTAAAAAGTAAAAAAAAAAAAAACAAAAAAAAAATGCCATTTTATATTAGAACAAAAAAATCATAGATGTTAAATGTTCATTGCAAACACTCTGGTAAACTGTCCTCATTTCTCAAATGCAAGCACACACACACACACACACACACACACCACGTTAGAGCTTTGTCGTGTAGATTCACTCTCCTACCCCAAATATATCCTGAAATTGCTCGCAAAATCAACATGGGCTGCATGGAGACAATTGATGTAATAATTACCATCCATTATGGATCTTAAAAATGGAGTAACAGGAAATATGAAATGTTCCATCTGAAAAAAACGTTACTGGTAGAATTTTCATAGTTTCAAACATATTCCTGGCATGGGAGAAAAAAATCAGTCGTTTACATTCTTGCTCGAGTACAACCTTCTAGTTCCATGACAGCAATGTATGGCTATTCCTATTATGATGGGTTAGGTTAGCTGGACTATTTTTATCTTTTTAAGAAAATGTGCATCCCATCAACTTGTAAGAAAAATTCTTCGCTAAGTATTTCCTCCATTTCTCAAAATTAAACCCTTAAGGGAAACTGCTAGATATTCAGATTAGGTGGTAGAGTAAACTTATGGTCATAAGGGGGCAGGGTGGGCAAAGAGGAATAGAAGAGCCACTGCAAGTTACTGCCTCACTCCTGATGACTAAGCAATTTTCTCAGAGGAAAGTCATAGTCACTGGGGCTTTTTAAAGTGGTTAGAATATTTTTCTTTCTTGATGATTTCAGGTGCCCAGGGTGGACTAAACAGTTATTCCTTCTCTGGTATCCTGGCACAAGTACAGAGACTAGAAAGAATTTCTAAAGGGATTTTTAAAAATCTCTCTTTCTGGGGAAATAAGCATTCCTTCTTGTGCTAGAAAATATTAACTTTAACAAACAACTCTAGGCAGACAACTGTTGTGGGTGTCATTTCTCTTCCAGGGTACCCAGAACTTGTTTTCTTCAGCTGCAGCCTGAATTGATACTTCTTCATGTTTAAGGTGGATATATTCAAATAGAAAAAGGCACCAAGTAAAGTGCTTTGTAAATGAGAGTATTTAAATAATCTCTTGTGATTAAAAATATTGGCTTTCCCGGGGCGCCTGAGTGGCTCAGTCATTAAGCATCTGCCTTCCACTCAGGGCGTGATCCCAGCATTATGGGATCCAGCCCCACATCAGGCTCTGCCGCCAGAAGCCTGCTTCCTCCTCTCCCACTCCCCCTGCTTGTGTTCCCTCTCTTGCTGGCTGTCTCTCTGTCAAATAAATAAACATAAAATCTTTAAAAAAAAATATTGGCTTTCCCTTACTTTTGAAATTACATTTTACATTAAATCATAGTGTTTTATATAACATCAATTTGCATTCTCTGTATTTCAAGATAGGATCTTTGGTGTTGCAAACTGATAAAATTCAACTTGGTCATTTATATTAAGTTCATATCATTATATGTATTGCCTCCAGTAATTAGAGGTATGCAGATGTTCCAATATGACCTTCACCTATGACAATGAAAGAAAAAATTCACAAATTCCAATGTGAATACAGGGTTTTTGTGTAAATGGTACAAAAAAAGTCTTACAATCTGTCCTGCAAATTCAGTGCAAGGTCAATAATCTGTCCTTCTGGCATGAAAGATGTAATAAAGGCCAGTGCACAAGATCTGTTGTCAGGATCTAGTCATGTAACAGAATCCTCTGTAGGCTGCTGAATAGAGGACCAGTCAGAATCCTAAACCTAGGAAACCATTCCAACCTATATAGGCTACTATATACAATCCCTTCGGTTTTGACACTTTGTTTATACAAGATAGAGACTATGTGTACAATATTTTTAGCCAACAAAACTATTTCTTCATCCATTATGCTAATTAATGAATCCACTGGCATTGATTAGAGATAAACATAATTGAAAATTTTGGTTAACAGCCACTTCTCAATTGTTGAACTTTGAATAGCAACTAACACACCATCCCAGATTTTATATTCTAAATTAGGGAACATCAAGGGTTAATAAACCATTTCAAGGATATAAATTAAAATTAACATGTTGAAATACTTAAAAATAACTTCAGGCAAGTTAGCAAGAACTTAAAATGCAACTCTGCTCACATTATTATGGAAATTAATGTTTTGAATCAGGAATACTGATTAAACCCCATAATGTTGGATAAATGGTTTTATTAAATAAATGCCTAGGCACATTAATTAATAGCTGCAGTTTATGTTCCATATATAAATGATAATTTGTTTCCTTCCATTCTCAGAATTTCTTTTATCTGGGGCGCCTGGGTGGCACAGCGTTTAAGCGTTTGCCTTCGGCTCAGGGCATGGTCCCAGCGTTCTGGGATCGAGCCCCACATCAGGCTCCTGTGCTATGAGCCTGTTTCTTCCTCTCCCACTCCCCCTGCTTCTGTTCCCTCTCTCGCTGGCTGTCTCTATCTCTGTCAAGTAAATAAATAAAATCTTTAAAAAAAAAAAAAAGAATTTCTTTTATCTGAGTTCATTTAAAAAAAGAAAGAAAGAAAAAGAAAAAAATGAAAAGGTGATGTTACATGGCTATTGTGAACAAGGCAAGAAAGGGACAAGAGAAGAGACTGCCTTGAAGGACAACTTGAAAAATGTATGCTATCTGCCTGAAAAAAAAGCTTCATTTGAAATGCGTACAACATTGCACAGCAATCAAGCTATCTCAGTCTGACTCACTACCCTTCTGGAGTTGGCGTTAGGAAAATTAAGTGCCTAAACATGTAAGCGTCCTCAAGACAGTGTAAACTACATGACAGCACATTGATAGAGTGAGGCAGAATACGAATGGTATACAGAGAATAGTACTTCAGCCTCTATAATTGAATCTAAAATCTTTAAATATTTAAAGTTTTAAATTTTTTATTTTGTTTTTCATGAAAGCCATAACTATAACAACATTGGTGACAGAGAAGGAGGAAAAATATTTCAAACCCATATAGTACTAAGTAATGAATATCATTCCAACTAGTAGACCGTATATGATAAGGGAAAATGACAACTTAAAATATGTACCCCGAAGTCTGATTTGGCTCAATCAAGATTTTATTAATGGCTTGTTATGCTATGGTTATATTTTATTGTCCAATTGTGGGGTATCTTGGCAGAAGAAATATTAACACTTTCTGTAAATTATTAAAAAAAAATAAGACATTTCTCCTTCTAGATGAAGAACTTCTAAAGAATTAGCGGCAGCACCATCTCAGGAATACAACACTGACCAAGGACGTCACCGCGTGTAATTTAGAAGTGAAATCGGGTTAAGTCTCACTAGATTAGTCATTCATTTAACTTGCAATTAACACCTAATAATGCAAACCATTTCTCTACACTAGCTCAGTGATCTTTGGCCATTGTCTGTTGACTCCAGATGATTATTGGGTAGTTTCTCTTGTATCCTAAATTTTAAATAGAGGTGCCTCGGGCTAAAGGAAAGGCTAAGAGGGTGGTATTCTTATCTCTCGTTCTGTGCTCTGCTTAATGCCCACTAGAATTCTTCTATTTTTATGTTTTATATAATAAAAGAATTCCCCATAATGCTAATGCATTTATCAAACACTTCTTAAGTCACTAGTATGGTGGAACATCCTGTCTTGTCCCTTAATTTGTTCAAAACCCACTCAATATACTTATAGTATCCCTGGATGGTGTATCTTGTTCCAAGCCATTTGAAGTTCTCTCACCATTCATTTATTTGTTCATTTATTTAATATTTATTGAGCTCCTATTATGACAGAGTTATCTTTTGGTTTTGGTGTTCCATGGGATTTAATTGTTTTCTTTCATCCCTAATAAAAGCTTTAAAACTTTTTTTCTCTATTCTATAATCAGCCCCGCGAATGTTAGGAATTAGAATCTTTCACCACCTTCTCTACACATCTACACTGTCTATTCCTATTTTATTTTTAAATAGTCTCAGTCATAGGAATAAATTACACAAATAATACCAAGAATTTCCACATACTCTTAAGCCACCCTAATGTTAATGACATCTTACATAATCATACTACAATTATCAAGGGCAGGAAATTGACATGGACACAGTGTTATTGACTGAAAGGTGTGTGCCTTTATTAGAATTTGAGGCAACATCCTGTTTCAGGACCAATTCAGGATTGTACATTGCATTTAGTTGTCATACCTTCTTTATTTCCTGACAGTTTTCCTTGTCTCTCATAACCTTGACACATTTGAAAATCACTGGTTAGTTATTTTGTAGATGGTTCCTGAATTTGGGTTTGTAAAAGGTTTTTCTAATTTATGATTAGATTGAGATAATATGTTTTTACAAGAAAAATACAGAAGCAATATGCCCTTCTCTGTGTATTATATTAGGATATATAATGTCAATATCTTATCACTGCTGATGTTAACCTTGATCACTCCATTTGGATGGTTTCTCCACTGAAAGTTACTATTTTGGGGGCCTGAGTGGCTCAGTCAGTTCAGCGTCCAATTCTTGATTTTGGCTCAGGTCATGATCTCAGGGTCATGAGATGAGGCTCTGTGCTCAGTGGGGACTCTGCTTGAGATTTTCTCTCCCTCTGCACCGTCCCCCCACTCACACACTCTCTCAAAAAAAATAAGTAAATAAAAATGAAAGTCACTATTTTTCCTCTTCTAATTAATAAATCTCTTGGGGGAGAGACTTTGAGACTATGCAAATACACTGTTTCTTCTCAAACATTTCCTAATTTAACATCCACTGGAAAAAGTCTACAACAATTATTACTATAGTGTTTATCTAAAGGCGACTTATTTTTATTTTATATTTCCCTTTACATTATTAATTAAAATTCTCCTGTAAAGAAGAGCTGTTCCTCTTCCCCACTTACTTCTTCAATTATTTATTATATCAGTTTTGACTCATGGATATTAAATTCATTCTATGGGCTATAATTCAGCATTATCATTACTTTCTTGACCAAATCATTCCACCTTTGCACATTAGGAGCTCTTGCAGGTTGGATCTTTTTTACCTGTTCCCATGCTTTTTGAACACTTCTTACTGTCTGGAACCACAATATATCCCAGGCTTATCTTGTATTTTTCCTGCTCTAACACCAGAATCAACTACTTTACTTCTCCAAGAAGCCTTGATTCCTTTAATTGGGGAATAGTGTTTACAAACCAAGATCTAAGTCCTCGTTGTGCTCATTGTTACTAGGATATTATTGTTGCTAAGCTCTCTCTGTTGGCAAAGCTAGAAAGCATATCTTTGTATAGTGTGCATGTACATGCATACACACAAACATCTATTTTTATCTGTGTGTGTATAATAAATTCATATTCATATATGATTCTAGTTCAATTCAACCTGGCCTCCTCAGGAAATCTCCCTAGGGTGCAATACCCCTACAGCCCGACCTCAGCCTTATCTAATTCTAAGTTTGTGTATATGCTTGCTGCTCACCAAGCTTGATTTCAGTCCATGTTTTCTTTCTGTTTTGCTTGAATAGGTTTTCTACCCCTTGTGGATTTCCAAACTAGTTCTATCTACAATGAAATGAGAATACTACCCGCCTGTTCACTGGCACCAACCATTTAAAATGAGTGAGAACTGAACTTGATTATTTCATTTTCCTTCCTTCCCCAACCAAAATGATGTGAGGATGCAACTTTAAAGCTGAATTAGCTGCAACCATGAGCAAAAAATAGAGGGCTGAAAGAAAGTCTACAGTAACTAGAGTGAATCATTGGAGGCTGGGCATCCCTTGCAGGGAGAGTTGTGAGTGTGCTTTTTAGGCACAGATATTGTGTTATAGGGGCTTCAAAGGCAGCTGTGAAAGAGAACTCACAATAGTGAGATAGGTGATCACCTGGTTGAATAAATAAGAGGGCATATCTTACGTGTTCATTGATGAAGCCCCTTACAGAATGAGACAGAGAATATCACCTCTCCTAACATTTGTTTCTTTTCTGAATTTTTTTCTGTTGTTTTGGAGGCTTGTGGGGGGTGGTGCTTTTTGGTGTTTTTTTAGTCAGCTTATGTCCAATGTGGGGCTTGAACTCATGACCCTGAGATCAAGAGCCGTATGTTCTACCAATTGAGACTGCCCCTCCTGAAGTTCAGATTGGGTTCCTTAATTCTGGCATGAAGGTAGTAAATCTCCCTCCCACCACCTAGGTTCCACAGATAATATCTCGATCTTAATGCCATGTCAACAGTTTTGAGTAGATATGAACATCCCACAGAGACAGTGTACATTTGACCTGAGCGATGATGGTAGGCTTTTCTGGGTCTCCTGATCTCCTAAGCCATTATATGAAGAGAGGGGGCATCCTCAAGTCTATTCTATTTTCAAACATTTGCCAAATAGCCAATGATGAATCTAGAAGTTACTCTTTTAATGCCAACCCTGATGTCTACCCTATATTATTGATTCTAAGACACACTTTTCACATTTTTAATAGCTCTAAAATCTGGGTGAATGTTTAAATCAATGTTATGACTCCTTTTAAGAGGTAAATAAAATAATGATGCATGCCAAAACCAAAGTCATTTTACTGTTAAAGGTGTATAGCAATAGATTATATAATATGTTTGCTTGGATGTTATCAAAGGAAATTCAGAATTTCAAATCAAATCCTCTTTCTGTGTCCCCTCCCAGATAATGGCACCACCATTCATCCAATCCTGCAAGCCCCAATTCTGGAAGTCTCCTCTCCTACATTCTCCGTGCCCACCTGTCTTCTGTTTCTAGCAACTTCACCTCTTTAATATTTAATGTTGCCATTATTTTCCTAAGGGGTTCTCTTACTCTTTTGGTTTTTAAATCATTGTCTCTTTGTTTTAATCAACCTCTTTGAGGTATAATTTACATACACACATCTGTTTTAAGTATACAGTTCATTGAAACTTGACAAATACGTATACTCACATAACCACCACAACAGTCATCATGCAGAACATCTCTGTTACCACCAAAAAATTCTCTCTGCTCATCTGCATTTATCTCCCCAATCCATTCCCCTGCCACAGGCAACTACTGATTTCTATAGGTCTGTAAGTTATTTTTATCTGTTCTAGAATTTCACATAAACAGAATCATATAGTATGGACTTTTAGTGTCTGCCTTATTTTACACAGCATGGTATCTTTGAGATTCATCCACATTAAGGCATACGTTAGCAATTTCTTCCTTTTTATTGATGAGTAATATTCAATCCTATGCCTGTAGCACAATTTCTGCCAACTCATTTGCCTGGTAATGGACATTTGGTAGGTTTTCCATTTTTGGCTACTATGAATAAAGCTGATGTAAACATTTATGAACAACTCCTATGTATGGTCATATGTTCTCATTCTCTTGTGTAAATACCTAGGAATGAAATTTTAAGGACATTTTGTAAATATATGTTTAACTTTATAAAAAACTGCATGTTTTCTAAAGTGCTTGCACAAAATCATCTCTTTTGAAATTTATTTTATGTCATCATTTTTGTTTCTTTTCTTTTTTAATTCTTGAATCATTTAACTCTGTCAGATGCTCACTTACCAATGTCTTTTTTCATGGTTAAAGCATCCAAACATCACTCTACAGATTTCATCAGATTCTGTATTTTTTAAACAATGGGAAATTCTGTCGTGAAATTAATTAATTTATGTTGTATTACCAGATGTTTAAAACATGCATGAAAAATTAGTGGCTGACTGGCATGGACTTCGACGTAATAGGTTTATGTAATAAAGAGTTTGACTTCACTTTTGATATTTGACCACTGAAGGCTCTGAAGTCCCACCCATTCCCCCATCTCTTTTTGCCCCACATCTGAACAGGTCAATAAGAAACCCTCCCTTCCACATTCTTCCTCTCTCTTTCTGCCAAGGGAACTTATTCCCACATGTGGAAAACCTCACATAGGTACCCTCTTCTAGACACAATTCAAGCCAAAACCGAAGCACTACTCCTTTCCTTAAAGCCATTTTGGAGCAGCTTGTGCAGGTCCTTCTCTCCCTAGAAGTTATTTGTGTGAATGATAAACTTCTTTCCAAATGTTCTTGGTGTATATGGTATCATTAGTATCAACACACATACACCACTAATTGAAGGAGTCTCTGTTTCCTTTATAGGGTAGCTACAGGAGCCTAAGAGCTAGTGTTAAACTCAGAGCTGGTATTTGGGTAGAAAAGAAATGTACGGCCAGCTCATGCCTTTGTGTTATGGTAGCATTTTCTTTCTTTGCATCCATACAGTTGCATGACTTCAATAATGACAAAGAGCCATATGTACTTAATTGCCCATTTCACAAGTTTTTTTTATGTAAATAAGCCATAATATGAACTTGATAGAAATTCAAAGTATAAGAAATGCAGGAGGATATATGTTAAACAAATGGCAAGAAATTTGGAGAAACAAGTAGCTAAGCATATGGGAATGTCAAGATAATTAAGATCAAAAGTCTTCTGAACAACAAAAGTTTGCATAAGCCAATGCCACATAAAGCGTATTCCCTAGCTCTCCATCAACTAGGACTTTGTTAGAAATGCAAATCTATGGGCAGCACTGAACCAAAATCTTGGGAGTGGAGCCCAGCAATCTGTGTTTTAACAAGCTCTCCTGATGATTCCGGTTCATGCTAAAGATTAAGAAGGACTGCTTCAAGGGACATGAAAAGCAATTGATTGACCCAGGGCTGCCAAGTGATAAAACTTTGGAAGACAAGAGGTTTATGCTTAATCTCCATAGGCATGCTTTCAAAATAAAAAAAGATCTAATAAAAGCTGTCAAAGAAAATAAATTATGCAAATGCGACATTACAGAGAAAGACTGTCTTCAATAAAAGAATTTTAATATCTCTATATAAAGGATCAAAGGAAGTAAAGAAGGGATATGCTCAGGATATTTATGTGCACTTCCTCATGCAGTGGAAGTTTCTCAAAGGGGATTTGCGGAAGTGAATGAAGGTGATTACAAAAAGGAGGAAAGGGGTTTAATACACTAATCAAAATGAAAGTAGGATTTTCAAAATTAAATATAACTATTCCAAAAATAACTATTGCAAATGTGACCATTATACATAATATAAAACAAAAACTTCATACCATAAGCTAAAATCTCCTAGCTGACCCAGACCCTGCCTACTTTTCCCATCTTATCTCACATATATCTCTGACTTACCTCTCTCTCTTGCTTATTTTATGCCAAGGACAGTGACCATCAGTCTGTTCCTCCAAATTTAATGGCCTCTCTCCTCGATTTGCACACGGCGGGCCCTGCTTATCTCTTTCAGTGCCACGTTTGAAGAGAAAATTTTCTTGACTACACACTCAATCTAGTATAATGCCAGTCATTCTGTATTATATTATCATTTTATTCTCTTCATAATACTTACTAATTAGAAAAAATTATTTTACTTATTCCTCTGTTTATTCATCATGTCACACACCATTAGAATGTAAAATTGAGGACAGCCAGGACTGGTATATATATATATCAGCATTCTCCACTGGATTAATAGTTCTTTGAGCATGAAGTTAATGTTGTTTTTCTTTGGCGGGCCTCAAAGCTAGAAAAATATCTCGAAGAAGGTAAAATTTTCAGTAAGTTGATCCTCATAGATAAATTTTTTGCATACCCCAATGAGTACATTTACTGGTCAATAAAGTTGAAACTGTATAACACTACTTCTGGGATTTTAGATAAGCCCATTTATTCAGCTGTGAAAGGGGTCTAACAAAACTAAATTACTCCCCGTCTGCAATATTTGTGTTGATGAAATAAAATGCAGTGAAGGTTCAGTGAATAAATCTCATCATCTATTTGTTGTTCTCTGTTTGCTAGACCTAAAAATTATTCTTTTCTTTTTTCCCCTGTTCCTTAGGCCAGGGTTGGCAAAATACAGCCTATGGGCCAAATCCCAAGCAGTGCCTGTTTGTGTACAGTCTGAGAGCGAAGAATAGATTTTACATTTTTAAATGATTGAGAATAATCAAAGAGTAATGACCCATGAAAATTATATGAAATTCAAAATTCAGTGTCCGTAAATAAAGTTTATGAACACACAACCACACTCTTTCCTTTACATATTTCCTATTCTACAACTATTTTCACACTACAAAGGGAAGGGTTAGTAATGACATCAGAGACCGTGTGTCTCGAAAAGCCTAAAATCTTTAACATCCGGTCATCTGAAGAAAAAGTTTGCACACCCCTGTTTAGATCACAACTAACACATATATGCCAGTCTGCCGTGGTGTTTACTCTGGTCCTTTACTCCTTAGCTGCAGACAGACTCATATTTACATTCATAAGACCCTGTACTTTCCTAACATACTCCACATGATGTTTTATTAGAAGATTGTGTTACATTTTATTTTCTGTCTTCTCTCTTAGATTGTAAGCTCCTCAAAGGAGAGGGTGGGTGCTAAAAAGTCTAGCCCATAATTATTGCTAATTAACTAGCATCTGTAGAAAGATTGAATAAAGAATGAATATGGGAATGTGTATTTAAAATACACAAACATATAAAGAATTTTTTCTTTGCCATTCTACCCAAGGGTAACTTTAACAGGTTTTACATTCTTACCAAGAAGCTCTACTGTGTCATTATTTAAAAAATTAAGCATTCTCCTATTTGCCAGACAGGACTATTTGATAATAAAATGGAATTCTAAGTTTCCTTTATGTTAATGTAACTATTACATATGAAACAGAGATGAGGGGCCCCTGGGTGGCACAGCGGTTAAGTGTCTGCCTTCAGCTCAGAACGTGATCCCGGCGTTATGGGATCGAGCCCCACATCAGGCACCTCCACTATGAGCCTGCTTCTTCCTCTCCCACTCCCCCTGCTTGTGTTCCCTCTCTCGCTGGCTGTCTCTATCTTTGTCGAATAAATAAATAAAATCTTCAACAAAAAAAAAGAAACAGAGATGAGTGCTGAGATCCATCAGCTTGATTTCTCCATTATGAATTCCATTCACATATATGGAATATTATTTATATCACCTTGTATTGAGCCACTCCTAATTACTTTCATAAAAGAACTGGTAGATAAGTCATTGATTATCCTGAGAAATGGTAAAGGACCGAGAGTTAAATCTCTGTGATAGAAAAATAATCCAGTGAGAGTTGCATCCTGCTGTTCTTTTACTGTTATTATTCCTCATGGTTAGACCTAGAAACATAATGAGTTTAGTTGATAACAGAGTTGAAGCTTAGCCTTTCCCTATCCAGACTGGCAATGATTACTGAAGCGTCTTTCAGAAAATACTAGGGTTCATTTATAAAAAAAAAAGAGGTGAAATAAATAAGAGGTTTAATTAATTCAAAAGAGAGTCATGGCTTTAGATAAATTTACGAAGCAAAGTGCAGGGCTGCTGAAATTTTTCTGATACTGAGTTACTCAGAAAGCACCAGATTTCTGACTGTATTTAATCAAGATCCAGTATTATTATTCAGATATATGTATATACATATGTATATCAGAAGCTATTTTTTTTTAAAGATTTTATTTATTTATTTATTTGACAGAGATAGAGACAGCCAGTGAGAGAGGGAACACAAGCAGGGGGAGTGGGAGAGGAAGAAGCAGGCTCATAGTGGAAGAGCCTGATGTGGGGCTCTATCCCACAACGCCGGGATGACACCCTGAGCCGAAGGCAGACGCTTAACAGCTGTGCCACCCAGGCACCCCAGAAGCTATCTTTTTTTTTATTTCTGTACAACATTAGTATTGGATTTTACCTTGGGGTTTCCAGGAGATACTAAATGACAGTCTCAATTTTTTTCTGGATAAGATGATACAGTTTATATGGTCCATTCTGTGGATTGCTAGATATAACATAAGAACTTTTTTTTCCCCTTGTGCTTTGTTTGGCATAGATATGCTCATATCCTTTCCTGTTCACCAAAATACCTGCATTCTCATTGTTGACAGGAATTCTGAGCCCAGATGTAAATACAAGGGTAAATGATATGTAAGGCTCTCACAACAGTAATTATTACTTTCATAAAATTTTTACAAATATTCCTTCTTCTTCCTAATGAGATGAACCCTTCCAAACTCCATGCCGTTTCCCTGAGTAGGTAAGCTCAGCATCAAAGTATCTGCAAACATTGCATCATTCTAAGTGATGCCAACATTTGTATTGTCATATTGTGCCAAAAAAGACGAATCCAAAAAAAGCAACACATTTGAATGATTTCCCCTAAGAAGTGCAAAGTAGGATGAAAGAAACCTCATTTCTCCACCCAGTGGTAGCCCCAGGTTTGCAGATTTGATCAGAGGCATGAAGGACTCAGTTTATTAAAACCTCAGGAGGCGTGGACATACTTTACCTCAAAGAGGTCAAATCATTTTCATAAACAGGCAGAGTGTGAACCAGAATTCACGGGGATTTACTGTTCTAAATGAACTTCAGATCACAGAACTGTGAAAATACAGTGAAGGATTTACTGATTTATTTAGTATCACACATCTGATAATTACATGGCTCCCGGTCTAGTCTGGTGTTAGGAGACCAAATGACCTATCTGGCATCTGACCCTTTAGTATTTACAGTTTTGTGAAATAGTTGAGATAAAGGCCTATGCACTTAACCATGGGGTGAGGGCTAGCCAGGTTGAAGGTCCAAGAAGACGTTCAAATTCTCCCATTCTAACTTCACAACAATTTCTAAACACACTGCAGTCATGTCTTTGGCCCACATTCTTTTTTCTTGATACCCAGACTTTGAATGAGAAACTTCTAAAAAGGCTTGGGAATGCTGATGTAGACACAGACATTAAACAAAACGTCGAATGTATATGAATGCGTAGCTTTCCTTCCCCAGTTTCACTGGGGGGAAACTATGTAATTCAGATAAGAGCAACTACCCAGTAAACTTAGTTTTTTAATGTCAATGGTATTGTGAATGAGTTGGTAATATTGAAAATAATTCTTCTGACAGTTATTTAAAAACTCCTTTTTGTTGTTGATTTTTGGATTTTTGTTTTTTGTTTTCACGACATAGACAATGGTCTAATCGTTCTTGGGAAAGATGCCTACAGTCTCAGAAACTGCCAGATTGCTGACTGTATTTAATCAACACTAGAACTGCCTGCTTGCTGGAAATAAATGTTAAAAACACAAATATATTAGCAGTAATTTCACAGAATCCTGATTTGTTTTAATTCCTCTACTTTAAAGCCTATGGGGGGGGAGGGGAATGTTGTTCTCAGTATGTTCCCTCCCTGTAGATATGAAACTTCTGAATGTCCTAATTAACTCCACCTTTCCCTACTTAAGGACTGTGACATTGCCTTTCCCGCCCCTCCTTTCTTTTACCAAAGTTTTTCTCTAGGGAAAAGCATAAAACTACAAGCTTTGGGGGCAGATTTACCAAGAATGAAGTCTAAAGGTTATCAGGAACTTTAGAAAAAGGTATTACATTAAAGGACTTTTTATTTATAAGTCTTAATCTCCTAAGCCTAGCTAGACTCAGGTTTTTACAGTTTATTTAACAGAGAAAGAAAACTAGGGTAGAAAATTTGGTCAATTTTACAAAGTAGCACAACTAACTACTAATAAAACTCAAGTTTTCTGATATGGAGATTGCTAATTATTCCAGGTACCAGTACAATACTGTGTATCGTCAGGCAATACTAAGTAATGCCTGATACTTTGTGTTTTTTAATTTATAATGGTAATTTAACCTAATTTTTTCTTTAAAATTTCCATTAAAACTGCAGAAGAAAGTAGTTCAAATACATCATCCAATTTAATTTAACAAGTAAGGGGGAAAAAGAGGAACCAAGAAGGTTTGGTGACAAATGCCACATAATAAATGCACAAGCTAGGATGATTTCTTCCTGTTTCAATTCAGTGCTGTCAGTTCAATGCCTAAAATATTGATTGGCTATGCACCAGGTAAACACCTGTCATACTGGAAGTGGATCTGCTTGTCTTAAAATTATGCAAGAACCACTATATTCACTCCATTGTAAATGTTTTCTCCCTACCCTCCACCCCCATGAAGCTGGGTTACAGAACAAAAGGCCCAACAGAGTCAAAGGTAAGAAGAGCTTGCTCATTGGTTAAGTCCAGCACTTTCCACCAGACTAAATTTTGATTTGAGGTAAGAATGAGATGGATATTTTTTTTGATATATTAATTGTACCTTTTGTTTCAGTTGTTCCTAAGAAAGATCTCCTTATTGTCCTAATATTGTTTAGTAAGGAAAAGGCTATCATTGGACGAAAAAACAGCTTCTGCCTCCTGCTAATTTTAGGATCTTGGACAAGTTACCCACTTCCTGTAAGACCCATCTACAAAATTTGTTTGTGGTTGTCTCAAAAGTTTTAAATGAGAAGATGTATGAGATGTATGAGAAGGTAAGTTAGAAGATATCTGTAAATACTAAAAAAGTGTATTAATCATGATGATGATAATGAGTAGCCAAAGATGAAGAATGTGTAGCAGACGAATAGATACTGGGAATGTGTAGAGTATGCCTTCTGTTCTGTCTGTTCGTTCGTTCGTTTTGTGGGGTTTATGTTGTTGTTGTTGTTTTCACATCTCTAGATGTTTCGAAGTGACCTCCAGCTAAAACTGGAACGTCTATGTCTCTAATTTAGATTTGGAAATCAAGATCTAATTTGGGTGTCAATAGAAGTCATGCATGGCACAAAAATTGTAGAGAAAAAAAAAAAAGACACAAAATCAAACATACAAGATAGAAAACATTACCTTTTCTTTTTTTTTTTTTTTTAAGATTTATTTATTCAACAGAGATAGAGACAGCCAGCGAGAGAGGGAACACAAGCAGCGGGAGTGGGAGAGGAAGAAGCAGGCTCATAGCAGAAGAGCCTGATGTGGGGCTCGATCCCACAACGCCGGGACCACGCCCTGAGCTGAAGGCAGACGCCTAACCGCTGTGCCACCCAGGCGCCCCAAACATTACCTTTTCTGCAGATAATTGACAAAATGGCTCTGCCAAAGCAAACTTACTTATAAATGACTATAATTTCTCAAAAGTTAACAGGATTGTTATTGTCCATTATTTTTTGGCCAATGGTTTTTAAATATCCTTACATAAAATAAAATGAATTTAAAGAGCACTCAAATTGCTAAAGAAATCTGTTAACTGCGAATTTTTAACTTAATTATAGCTGATGGAGTATTGTGAACACTCATTTGTTCTCCTCAGTTGGAACAACAGGATTTTTCTCTGCTTCATGATTTAAATATCCTAGAAACATGTTCCCAAATGTTCCGAACAAAAAGGTATAATATATTACAACTATAAGGGCTGTAAAATTCAAGGTGAGTGAATGAAAAAGAATGAATAAATAAGTGTGGTAAGATGTCTCCTAATGACCCCAACTTCTCACTAGTTATCTTTGCCAGTAAATATTTACTAATTGTCTTTTTTACAATATTTGCATAAAAGTAAGTAGAATTTTTAAAAGGATTTGTTATATAGTTTTGTAAGTAAAGCTAATTTTGAAATTTTATTTTGAGGAACAGTATGATATATTTGAATGTGAAAAGTAATGAAGGATTAAAAGACATATCTCATTTCAAAAGCTAATATGTAATAGATTGAAATAAGAAAGAAAAATGCAAATTTATTTCAGATGAATGAAAGCCAATAATGAGTTTTGATTTTCAATTCTACTTTGGTAAATCCTATTATGTTTTCTCGCAAAGGCTATTTTAATTTTCCTGAAATGCCTCCATACCAAGTGAATTATAATTCATTTTAAGTTAGCACCAATTCATAAACCATAAAATATTCTTAACAAAATTAAGATCAGTGTCACAAAATCAAATGACAGAAGTAGGAATTGCTAATGTAAATGAATTTACAGAATGATTGTCCTGTGATAGCTAACATACCTATACTCTTTTTATGCATATGCCATATTTTAAAAACATATTCCCAATTCTAACTATGAAAAAGTCCTTTGTTATACTTTTCCTGGGTTGTCATTAATGAGAGTGGGTTGCCTAAATGATGCTTTGTAGTCACATTCTCAACTGAGATTATGAAAAGACTATCCATTAAAAGAGATAGGATTTCAAAATTGCTGAATAACAGAGGAGGAAAAACCTGGCCCAGGAAAGCACAAGATGTAATTGATCTTGGCTATTAGTGACTTTATGATGGCACTTCACATTGAAGCCATTGCAGATTGATCTAAAGGCACTTCATCTCTTCTCAGCAATGCCAGTAGATCAATTAAGCTTAAGTCCATAAAAGAAAAGGGGCTTTATTAATCAAGTGAATTTAAGGCTGTTTTATTTCACTCTCTGCTTTTCTAAAGATATGACAGATTGCAATCTTGAAGGTTTTCCAATAATGAAAAATATTCATTTACAAATGAGTTGGAAGCCATTGATAAAAAGTGATGCCTTGAGAGTTAGTAAAGCTGACTTCTTTAGGACTCCCGACAGTAATCAATAAGGCTGGGCAATGTTATGAGTGATAAAAATCCATTAAGTCTCAGTTCAGTAGCAAAACTAAAGAATATGGCCTTTCCACCTATTGGTGGAAAGTTATTATGGCTTATGGTAGCCTGTGGAAGAGGAAGGCATGACAGAGAGGAAATAAATAAATGAGATTTGAAAAATCTATAGAGATGAACTTTGATTATGCATTTGGCACATGTAACTATCTGGAAGGAAACAAATCAAAAGCCAAATAAGTATTTCAAGGAATATTATCAACAGAGAAACCATGCACATGAACTAAATACGGCTTATGATTGTTGGAGCCTTAAAAAATTCTTATACCCACTAATGTGTTCCAAATTAGCCTGACAGAACACAGAGTTAGAAAGCTGTGTAGCCTGCAGGAAGGGTTTTTCTCCTTTAGATACTGACATACCTCAGATATTGATCAAGCTCAGATATTGACATGATGGGATGGACAGGCTATTTTCTTTATAAACTGTAGAGTACAGGACCATGAAGAAACACCTCCAAGTCAGAGAAAGAGAACTTCACATTCATTAAGAGATGTTGGCCTTCAATCCAGAAGCACTAACTACATGGAAAATTGCAGATAATGCTTCAGGAAAAAAAAATGAGTGGTTTCTGTCTGCAGAGAAAATAAGTAGGATACCAAAAAGGTGTGATGAGGAAGAAACTGGCCAGTTAATCACCAAATGATTTCCATTCTCTCCTGGGCACAGCACTTGACCACATTTTTCAGTTTGTCTTATAGTAGGATGTCCCTGAAATGAGATCTATCCACTGGAATATGATCTGAAGTGATGTCTACCATTTCACATCGGCCTATACAAGCACCTACATGTTCCTCCATATTCTCTCTTTTCCACACCTACTGGTGGATGCTGATGACCACGGTAACCTCAAAAGGCAAATGTGAAAGATGCCAGGGACTCTGAATCAGTTTGTGGACGATGGTGTGAATTAGAGCTTCTCTAATCCCTTCCCCACCACTGATTGGACATTTTGTGAATGGGAAAATTTATTGTGTCATCCCACTGAGATGTGTTTCTTTTTTTATCTTAGTGGGAGCTATTTCACCTGAATTAATACAAAAAAAAAGTCATTCTTGTGTTGGCTCACATAGAAGAATCATCACTGAGCATTTTGGTGATGCTAGTGTCCCTTCTCACCAGTGTGTCACTAATGTTCTTGGTAAATGGTTTGGACTCTGGCCTTCCTCTGGAACTTAAGGTTGCAATGGGTCTCTTGGTCTCACATAATATATCCATTTCAGAATGCCCACCCTCTGGGGCTTTTTAATCCCTCCTCCACCATCTACATAAGCAGTTCATGAAATTCTCTTTCATTCACCAAGGCTTATCACTTCCTCCAGGCCCCAAGGGGCCAGCTTAGGAGTGAGTTCACACCATCCCCCAGGGATCTTGTCAGTATCAAATGTCATATCCTGAGATATGTATTTAAAACTAAAAATTATATAATAATTTATAATTAGTTTAAGAGACTTTAATAATATGTCCAGGCTTAGAGCACAGGAATCCTTTCTGTACTACATATATGGTGAGGGTGAGGGGTGGAAGCTAGAGATTAGAATAGCTAAATACTAGTGAGTCATCGTATGATAGAATTTGATAAAGTGGAACTTAATACATAAGGAAGTGATGAAATTACAACAGAAAACCTTTACTATGAACGATGCAGGCTTATGTGCTTGAAGTTTGTTTTAACTGAGTGAACATTAATGGATTCATTGAAATTAGCTATAGTCACTTGGATTCCAGTAAAATTTTATGTTTTGTGATACTTATGACTTTTTATTAAATCAATAAGTACAATTAATACTGTTATTCTACATAAATATAGTTTTTCTTTGATACCATTAATTTTCATTCTATGAGTTTGTCTGACTAAAGAAGCTATCTAATCTTAAAATTAGAAAGGAGATACCAGCCCAGGACTCAAGACCTATTACTGGAAATTCATATGGTGTTAATAGTGTTTACACCTTTTTTAATTCTTTTTTTAAAAGATTTCTAGGAATTTCACACTACTGATTACTTTGCCTCATCCTTTCAGAAGCTGTTCTTAATTTATGAAATGTCTAACAGGGTTTTAAAAAGTATTAAACATGTTCGCTTCATCAGAGACTGTTTGTAATGAGATTAAAGCAATTAAGTCATTGGAAAAGCATGTCTGAACATGCTGAATAAACTGCTGAAAAAATAATAATTTATTTTAATATTAATATATCAAAATATGAATATGTGGCTAATTTTTGTCAACCTCACTGTTTTCACTTATTTGGCAACATAAAGATATGTGAATGCTATTATCCAAGGAAAAGTTTGGTTCACCGTCCTCATATATTTATCTCACTTCAAATACTCTCCTTTTTTAGCTACTCAGGAAACAATATATAAACAGAAATGAGCGCTTGGTGCAAATACCCGGTGCTAGTATTTCAAGTCCTTTCTTCCAGGCTTATTACTGCCAAAGAAATCATCAATTCTTGATCCTGGTTGTTAGATGGAAATAAAAACATGCAGCTGTTAACCACTTGCCTTTGTTGAGGAGAAGGGGGGATGAGGAAGTAGTGGAGAATCATCCCCAAATTGGAGATCTTAATACTGCTTATGAAGAGAAGTATAGTGGGAATCTAGAAAATGTAAGAGATTTATTGTTCTTTGCCTTTTCTTATAGCCTGAAATGGCCCTTGAACCCACATCAGAGACCGCCTTATGGGCAATCCAGTTCTTTAATGCTGTCACTTGAGCCCAGTAAAGTATGATACATTTTAAGAAATAATAATAATTCATGTTTAAAACACAAAGTTTGTATTTCCAGAAATGACGAGGAGTGATGCTAAGAAGGGTATGCAATGGTAATAAAATGTGATCTAAGAGCATTTAAATGTGAGACCCCCAGTAAACACAATTTTCCTGGAACATCTATAAACAGAAACGTGTAGCTCATTTTTAGAGACCACTGAGATTCTCTATAAATCCTAAAAGAAATATCTAAGCTGGCTAAGTTCTGAGAGCTGATTATGAATCCTTAAAGATAAATATAAAACATGCATTCTTCAGTATCTGGTAGCTGTACCAGCTGATGCCCATTCATACCCCACAACCCTTAGGACAGTGGGTCCAGAGCCAATTCTGACAGAGGTAGGAATTCTCAAGGTGTCAGCCCTAGCTTCTGATGGAGTTTTATATTAACTTATCCACTCAGATCTTGCACCTGCTGATTGATATGTTCATTCTCTTAGGCTTTGCTTACTTACACCATAAAGGGAAAATAACTGTAGAAAATACTAAGAAATTCCTGAAAGAAAAACTCTAATCATATTTCAACAGAACAAGATAGTACTAGTTTTAGCATACTCTGTCCTAATCAGAGCTCATCCCAAATATTGTGTTAAGGGCTTGATACATTGAAGAATATTATAAAATTTGATTTTGTCTCTACTTAAATTTGAAAGCCTTCCTAAGTGAGGAATGTTCTACCTGCTTCTTACTGCTATCTGAAATTTCTCCCATCTACTAGAGGTCCAGATTCAACTGTATCTTCTGGAATTGTAGGATTAGTAAACAGAACCAGGAATGAAATATCATCGGTTTAAATGCATGATGGGAAGATGTTTACTCATGTGTTAGATCTACCGTAAATACCTGTTAGGTGGAAGTCTGTAGAACAATACCGAGAAAAGATATGTTGTGGTAATGAAATGTGAAGTAAAAGCTTTTTTATGTAAGCCCCCCAATAAATGGATGGCTATCATGATGTGGGTATGGAAAAAAACAACAAACCTAGACTAAATTAAAGTATGTTTTCTGGTCAATACAGTGTCATTTTGTACAAGTCATTGATATTACTGCTTTTCCCTGTGTAAAATAGGTAATAATTTGCTGACTTGAATCATTGAGACTAAAATGAGAAAATACGTATGAATCATTTTAGCAATTTAGTAAGTAGTAAATTCACAGAAGATAGTGGAGGTAAAAATATTTTTATCAATAGCACTGCTCCTTTTGAAAGAGAGTAGCTCCTCTGATTAACAATTGCAAGTTTAATAACTAAAACTGTTTGAAAACTTAACAAATCTTTAAAAGTCCACATCTAGTATAATGTTTACACTCCTCGGACTCACTTGAACATGCTATGCTAAAAAGATTGAACTTGGTCTGTTGGGACTGAAACTCATATATTCCAACCCAAAAGTTCTTGACACTCAGCATCAGTCTCATCATCCATAAAAAGGACAGAATAATCCCTATTTCCTGGCATCGTGTGAAACCTGCAATAATATATGCAAAGACATTTTGATCAGTGCCTAATACGCTGCAGGTAATAAGTGGTATTTTTCCATTTCTTAGTCTAATGATCATATAATAAGATAGAGGCTTCTGTCAACAAATTCTCTTATAAAGTATAACAATACTGTAGGGTATCAGAAAAATATGAATGGCCAATATATGCCTAGCAAACTAAGAAGAGGAAAATTTACTAAGTGAGATTCAACATGGAGAATGTTTTCCTGAAACTGAGATATGAATAGCAGGGAAATAAGCTTAGTGTGCTGAGAACTCACACAACATAAGAACTCACACAACATCCCTGAGCTTCTTTATTAGTAAAATGGTGGTTCTCTATTGGTAATTTTTTAGTGGTAAAATGGTAATGATAATACTTAACTATGAGGGATGTCACAAATCTGAAGTAAGAAATAGGAAAGTCTTCGTTAATTGGATATTAGTATATGAATATGTTAATTTTATCCATAACATTTTAAATTGCATAGTAATTGGAATTTAGGTAAAGTTGAATAAATTTCTACATTTTATATATTTGGGCTCCATAACATTTTTCTTTAACTCACTCTCTTTTCTGGGGGTTCTGTAGTACTATAAAAGAAGGGGAATATTAATATGGTTTAGGAGACCATATTTTATCATATGTTACTGTAGCTCTTTACACACAAATATAATTTGAAATAAAGAAGTATTCAAGTAAGTGCACTTGTGTACCTCTTCATTCTCTTTCACACTCTTAAGACATGTAGTAGATGGTAGTTTCAAAAAAAAAAAAAAACAAACAAACCCACAACAACTTCCATCTCACATGTTACTTTACAATGTGACCTTTACCCAGCCCCATCAAAATGGGGAGGTTAGGCTCTATCTTCTTGAATCTGAGTAGGCTTGTAGCTACTTTGAGTAAGGTGGAAATGATACTACTGTATGATTTATGAAACTAGGTCATAAAAGGAAAAAATCTTCCCCTGAAACATCTATCTTGGGATCATAACCCCCGTGGACCACCCTGAGGCCACCGTCCTGTGGGGAAGCCACACACAGTTGCGTGAGTGTTCTGGTCAGCATTACTAGCCTTTGAGTCATGCTACCCCAGGTGCCAGACATGTGAGTGAGTGAGCCTTCAGATCACCTCATCCTTCAGGTGCTAAATAACACCAGCCTTCAAGTCTTCCAAATGGAGATCCCAGTCATTGTAGAGCAGAATCAGGCATTCCTTGGTTTGCTCTGATTCTTGTTGCCTCTGAATCTGTTAGTCTGACAAAAATGGCTGTCTTAAATTGTTAATTTTAGGTTACCTTGTTATGCAGCAAGAGTAACTGAAACAGGATATTTAAACATCCTAATATTCTTTTAATGAATATAATACAAATGTAGTACTAAATTTATTAACAGAACACAAATGTCTTTGACATCAGTAAGGGCTAGGTAAGGAATACATGATAACTTACTGGCTGGACTATGAGTTGTTAAAACAAATTAGAAAAGTGATTCCGAAATCATCAAGCAAGACAAATTTGAATAACCAGATTTAAGTGCCCTCTCTTGATAACATTCAAGGAATATTTTATTAGTAAAAGAATAAATTCAGTTAATTCTAATACTCTCTCCCAAGCCTGTGCTTCTCTGAGTGTTATAGGAGGTATGTCAATGATGTATGGTATTCACAAGGAATGGGATGTAACACCAAGTTTCACTGGGTGGATCAAGACAAAAAGTGTAAAGAGATGTCAAAAACTGTCATTTATGCTGTGTCCTCAGCTGTCTCAGCATGGGCCAGATGGGTAATATTTAGAATGGATTTCCTTAGGTAAATATTTTCTCCTGTAGAGAGGAAATGGGCTATGATTCAGACATTGCAATATGGGATCATCATAGGTAAAACATCTCACAAACTTCACGTGGGAATTGCTAGCTCAATTTTATATTGGGACTAGTGAAACGTGTGTTTCTGAGCCACAGCATAGAAAAAAAAATTGCTTTGGTTGATGTGCACTTATTCTTTTATTCAATATTTATCCTTATTGCTACTTTCTTCCAATACATAACATAACTAAAATAGTTCTTTTGCTAAGCCTTTACATTGTTTCTGTTTTCATATTATAAGTAAGACATGTTGCAAAAAATATTATCTGAATAATTTACCTAGTGTAATCATTGGGAAGCCAATACCAACAATAAGCTTAATGACTATTTTTTTTAATTCTACCAATTTAAATATTAGTTCTCAATGCTGCTAATAAAATCTCATTTGTTTTTAGGGTCCAAAAGCTAAAAACAAGTTGGAAATAGATTTCCCTGCACTCTATATAGGTCAATGGCCATTGCTTATGTTTGGTCCTGAGAGATTATTTAGGATTCAGAAGTATTTTATAGAATATAAACCCAAAGTTCCTACAGCCCAACCCAAAATACTGTGATCCTTCTCACTCTGTTCTAACAAATAATTCTATATTTCAAATAAAACTGGAATACTCATTTCTATATATTAAATCAAGGTCACAGGAAATCAGTATGATTCTTCAATTCTATCTAAATGGGTGCTTAAAGCTTTGACTGAAACATTAATGATTGCTAAATTACATTAAAAAGAATAATTTGTATACATTATATATTACACATTACACATTATACATTATATATAGGTTAGCAAATAAAACTAAGAATTCAGTGTAAAGATAAATAATTTTATTAACCAAAATCCTTTATATTAAAAATAAAATAGTATATATTTAAGAAGAAAAAGAAGAAGAGGAGGAAGCTGGGGAGAAAGAGTGAGAGAGGGAGAAGGAAAAGGAAGAGGAGAAGGAGGGGGAGGGAGGAAGAATGTTAACAACAGCAATAGCAGCAACTTCTTTTCTTGCCACATGCCAGGAACTTTTCTAATCACATATTTGTTTCATCTTTACAACAGCCCTATCAGATAAGTGTTATTACTACCCATGTTTCTCATAAGAGGAAACCGAGGCACAGATAAATTAATCTGTACGAGGTCACACAGTTAGTAAATTAGGTGGCCTGATTTCATATTAAGCAGTCAAGTTTGAGAGATTACACATCATGTGACACTGCCTCATGGAGGAAAAAAAAAGTAAACTAACAGATCTGGGGAGTTATTTTTAAAAATCAGTTTAGTATACAGAAATATGTTGCATTTTATACACTAATAATGCAGTAACAGAAAGAGAAATTAAGAAAATAATCCCACTTACAACTGCAACAAAAAGAATAAAATACCCAGGAATAGAGCTAACAAGAAGGTAAAAGACATACACTTTGAAAACTATAAAATTGATGAAAGAAATTGAAGACAACACAAATAGAAAAATATTCCATGCTCATGGATTTGAAAAACAAATATTTTTTAAATGGCTATACAACCCAACGCACTCTACTAAATTAATGTAATCTCTATCAGAATACCAACATTTTCACAGAACTAGGACAAATAATACTAAAATTTTGTGTGGAACCACAAAACATCCTGACTAGCCAAAGCAATCCTGAGAAGGAATAACAAAGCTAGAAGTATCACAATACCAGACTTCAAGATAAACTATAAAACCATAGTAATCAGAACTGTGGTACTGGCATAAATACAGACCGATGGAAGGGAATAGAAAGTCCAGAAACAAATGCACATTTATATAGTCAATTAACCTACAACAAAGGAGGCAACAATATACAATGGGGCACCATAAATGGTTCTGGGAAAACTGGACAGTTACATGCAAAAGAATAAAACTGGACTATTTTCTTACACCATAAAATAAATTCAAAATGGATTAAAGACTTAAATGTGGACATGAAACCATAAAACTCTTAGAAGAAAACATAGGCAGTAATTTTTTTATATCAATCACAGAACTATTTGTCTAGATATGTCTCCTCTGGCAAGGAAAACAAAAGGAAAATAAACTATTGGGACTACGCCAAAATAAAAATCTTTTGCATAGCAAAGGAAACCATCAATAAAACAAAAAGTAACTCACCAAATAGGGAAAAGATATAATTGTAAATGATATATCCAATAAGGGGTTAATATCACATATCATATTGAAATATAGCCTGACACCTGTCAAAAAGTCTAGAATCAAAAAGAAAAGAAATAAAAAGTGTTGGTGAGAATGTAGAGAAAAAAGAACCCTTATGCACTGTTTGTGAGAATGCAAGCTGGTGCAGCCACTGTGGAAAACAGTATGGATATTCCTCAAAAAATTAAAAACAGAATCACCACGATTCAGTAATTCTACTACTGAGTATTTACCCAAAGAAAACAAAAACACTAATTCAAAGGGATACATGCACCCCTATGTTTATAGCAACATTATTTACAATAGCCAAGATATGGAAGCATCCCAAGTATCCACTGATAGATGAAAGGATAAAGAAGGTGTGGTACATATAGAAATAATGGAATATTATTCAGCCACAAATAAGAATGAAGTACTGCCATTTGCAACAATGTATGTGGACCTACAAGGTATTTTACTAAGTGAAATAAAGAGAAAGACAAATACCGTATGATTTCACTCATATATGGAGTTTAACAAACAAGCAAAGAAAAAAAAAAGAAACAGAAAAATAAAAAAACAGACTCTTAAATACAGAGAACAAATTGGTGGTTGCCAAAGGGGAGGTAGGTGGGGGGATGGGCAAAATAGATAAGAAGGATTAAGAATACACTTATTGTAATAAGCACTGAGGAATGTATAGAAGTGCTGAAGCATATTGTACACCTGAAATGAATATAACACTGTATGTTAATTATACTTCAATAAAAGTGTAAATAAATAAAATAGAGGAAAAAATCAGTTTGGTAATTCAACTGGAATTGGTACTTATTAAGAGAATGAAATCTTAAAACCCCAAGGCAGTCATTGATGTGATGAATTTACTTCTATCCATTTAGAAAATGCTAATTATGCTTCATCTTTATAATAAATCAAGAACCTATTCACTCAAATCACATCCTGTGTTCTATGCCTCAGACAAAAAATCCTCATTATGAAAGGTTGCAGGATCCTTTGAATCAGTTTATAATTCTAATTTATCTTTTTCTTGATTGATATATGTCAAGAATCTTTTAACTGTGACAAAAACCCAAAGGAGAATATGCAAAACCAGTAATTATTCGGTTCATGTAGCAGGCATGAAAACAGTAATTGCTCACAGAATTAACTGAAGAAGTACAGCATCTAAGACATCAGAGTCTGAAATGAGGAATAAGATTCCAAAGGAAGTTAACTCTTTCCCACCATTTCTTATTGTTACTGACCTCTGACTCTCTTTAGATATGATTGGTAATTTTTTGTATTATTTTCCCTAATAATCTGTGATCAGGACAATAATATACACTTAACTATAGAGTTTTACTATGTTCCCATTTTTGTAGAGTATATCCATATTCAATTTAATCTTTATTTATACAGTAAAAAAAAAAAAAAGGGTCTGATGTGGAAAAAAACCAAAAACTACATATCAAAAAAGAAATGGATGAAGTTGTTTGGATACATTCTATTTCCTTTTTTTTTTTTTTTCTACAGATTTCATTTGTCAGAGAGAGAGAGAGAGAGAGAGAGAATGAGTACAAGCAGGGGGAGTGGCAGGCAGAGGGAAAAGCAGGCTTCCTGCTGAGCAAGGAGTCTGATTTGGGACTCCATCCCAGGACTCCAGGATCATGACCTGAGTTGAAGGCAGGCACTTAACCAACTGAGCCACCCAGGTACCCCAGGGTACTTTCTATTTCCTATGAAATCAAGTCATCTTTATGAGGCCAGAATTATTCCAAGTAATATTAATACTTTAGTATGACTTCAGTACTTCCTTGCTAAGAATAGAGAATATCTAATAAAGAATTCCAAAGAATATCTAATAAATTTCTTGTTAAAATCCACTGTAAAAGTATATAATTTCCTATAAACCTATTAAAAAGCCCTTCATTTTAACAAGTTTAATATGCCAGAGTTTTTATTTCAGACTTCAAGGAGTTCAAGAAGAAAAGCTGAGTTTTAAAAGAACAGTGTACATTTTCATTTGCCTGGCCCCATCCCCTTCTCCTAGCTTCATGGAAGCTTGAAAATCAGCACCGGCACATCAATGATAACTGAAAAAGAGCAGCCTGAAAACCACTGGAGGGAACAGAATGGGTTTTTCAAGCTCCCCAAAAAGCCCTATTCTCAAAAACATGTCACTATTTGAACTGACAGCTCATTGGATAAACTGTTTTCACAGAGCTAGTCTTCACTGACTTGACTCACATCAAAGCATTTATAGAAAACAATCAATGGCAAGTATTTAATATTATAACTACTTAAGTTAGTGATATCTGTTGGAGCAACATGAAGCTGGCCAAAAAAACTTAAAAGGAAGATCTAAGGAATGAAATGTCCATAGGAGCTGTGAAAAACAACATGTTTTTGGTGGTCGAGATAACCACGTATAGGGTGCACGTACTCGGGAAAGATCTGAGAAGGCTCTGGTACGTAATCTCTTAACTCGTAAGCTGAACAAACAGATACAACAGTATCTGTCCATGACAAAAAATTCTTAAAAATAAAAATAAATAAATAAATAACAGAATTAGTCCAGAAAAGTACTTTACAAACAATACCAATAACAACAACAACAATATACCTACCAACATTAGCGACAACAAACCTTGGAAATTCTAGAAAATCTGATTTCCAGAGTTGCAGCATTATATTATCTAAACAACCAATATTCCATAAATAGTTATGAGACACACAAAGAAACAAGAAATTATAATTCATATATAGGGGAAAATATAGTCAATAAAATTAATCCTAAGTAAACCAAAATGTTGGACTTACCAAAGATTTTAAATTATCTATATAAGTATATTCAAAGAAATAAAGAAAATCATGTATAAGCAATTAAAGTATGAAACCAAAGTCTCACCAAATAAATAGATACTATAATAAAGAATAAATAAGGTGCCTGGGTGGCTCAGTTGGTTAAGCACTTGCCTTCAGCTCAGGTCATGATCCCGGGGTCCTGGGGTCAAGTCCCACATCAGGCTCCTTGCTCAATGGGGAGTCTACTTCTCCCTCTGCCTCCTGCTCCCCCTGCTTGTGCTCTCTCTCTCTCTTACTCTCTCTCTCTCTCTCTCTGACAGATAAATTTTTTTAAAAAAATTTTAAAAATAAATCAAAAGAAAAAAATATAAACATGTGAAGAGTAAACAAAACAACATGATACTAAACAACCAATGGGTCAATGAAGCAAATAAAGAAAAGATCAAAAAATACATGGAGACAAATAAAAATGAAAGCACAATCTGACAAAGTTCGACATTCATTCATAACAAATCTCTCAACAAAATGGGGTTAGAGGGAATATATCTCAATGTAATAACTGCCATATATGAAATACCCACTGCTAACATCATCCTCAGTGGTGAAAAATTGAGGTTTCCTTCTGAGGTCAGGAACAAGACAAGGATGTCCACTCTCACTACATTTATTCAAGCTAGTACTGGAAGTCCTAACCACAACAACCAGAGAAGAAGCAGAGCCTGCTTCTTCCTCTCCCACTCCCCCTGCTTGTGTTCCCTCTCTCGCTGGCTGTCTCTATCTCTGTCGAATAAACAAATAAAATGGATTAAAGACCTAAATGTGTTACCTAAAACCATAAAAATCCTAAAAGAGAACAATGACAGTACTTTCTCTGACATCAGCCATAGCAAAATTTTTCTAGATAGGTCTCCTAAGGTCATTAGGAAATGTCCTAAGGCTATATTCTGCTTAAAGCAAAAATAAACTATTCAGACTACACTAAAATAAAAAGAGTTTGCACAGCAAAGGAAACCATTAACAAAACTTAAAGACAACCTACTGAATGGGAAAAGATATTTGCAAATGATATATCTGATAAGAGGATGATATTGAAAATATATAAAGAACTCTTACAACTCAACACCAAAGAAACAAATAATCCATTTAAAAAATACATGGGCAGAGGACTTGAATAGACATTTCTTCCAAAAAAAAAAAAAATACAGATGGACAACAGACACATGAAAATATACTCAACCCCACTAATCATTAGAGAAATTCAAATCAAAACCACAATGAGATACCACCTCACACTTATAAGAATGCCTAAAATCAAGACAACCAGAAACAACAAATGTTGGCAAGGATATGAAGAAAAAAGAAACTTTGTGTACTGTTGGTGAGGATGTAAATTGGTGGAGAACAGTATGGAAGTTCCTCAAAAAATTAAAAATAGAAATACCATATGATCCAATAACTCTACTATTGGGTATTTACCCATCCAAGAACACTAACTCAAAAAGATTTGCACCCTATGTTTATTGCAGCGTTATTTACAATAGCCAAGACATGGAAGCAACCTAAGGGTCCTGCAATAGAGGAATTGACAATAAAGTTGTGAGAGATAGATAGATAGATAGATAGAATATTACACAGCCATAAAAAGGGATGATATCTTGCCATTTAAGACAAGGTAGATGGATCTAGAGGGTTTTACGCTAAGTGAAAAAAAATTAGACTGAGAAAGATAAATGCCATATGATTCTACTTATAAATGGAATCTTAAAAAAATGAACAAACAATAAGCAGAATCAGAACTATGAATACAGAGAACAAGCTGATGGTTGCCAGAGGGTAGGGCAGTTGGGGGTTGGACAAAATGGGTGAAGGAGAAAGAGAAATATAGCCCTCCAATTATGGCATTTGTTAAGTCATGGAAATAAAAACAGAGCATAAGGAATACAGTCAGTGATATTGTAATAGTGGTATAATGGAACAGATGGTAGCTATAATTGTGGTGCACATAGCATATTGTATAAACTTATCAAATCACTAAGTTGTATACTTGAAACTAATGTAGCATTGTGTGTTAACTGTACTCAAATAAAAAAAATTTAAAAGATAAATCACTACAAGTTAAAGGAAATGACAACCTGTGAAATTCAATCAAATCTTACCATGGGAAAAAAGTTATTGTTCTTAATATATACACAACTTCTAAAAATAAAAAAAGAAAAGTCAACAACCCAATAGGCTATCCCAGTGGAAAAGACTAAATTCCAATAGAGTTATGACCAGATAAGTTTACAATAGTTCTTTCCCTTTTGGCACTCCTTGATTAGCTTTCAACTTTCTAAATCAATAATTTCTTCCTTCTCTTTGAAATATATTATTTTTACATTTCTAATTTCTCTTACATAGTTTTGATGAAATTAGTAGCACTTGGCCCAGCTTTGCTCTATTTTTGCACATCATTCATTGACGTATCTAAAACCTCATTTTAGAATGGGGACATACTGTCCTGAACTTTGGGCTTTAGCTCAAATTTCCAAATAGAAAAAGTCCCAGGGTGCATCAAACTATATATACTTATATTTGAGAATATACAGTGGATTCTGATACCAATCTCCTATTTTTTCCCCTAAAACTCCTAAAAATCTTTAATCAGTATGATTAAGAAAATAGAATTTCTGTTGCCTTACTTTTTCCCCTTGAATTCCTAATAATAACTAAGGACATTACTATTTAATTACTTCAGATCAAATATTATTTGGGTTATATTTATTGACTGCAGAGTACAGAAAAACAGATATAAAACATCAAGCAAAATATCTGCTCTAACACTATGCATAACAAGGTCAAACATAAACAAACATAAACATAAACAAGGCCAAAGTATTATAACAAGACAATAAGTGTATAAACAAGTGGCATGCTTTTACTTCCAAGCTCCAATGCAAATTTACTCTCTATTTAGATTGGTCAATTCACTGTGCCCACCCCTTCCCTTATGTGATGGATTCCCCCTCCACCCCTCAGGACTGGCATGGGGAGTTCTGGATATCTCTTTCATTACTTTGTCGTTGTGACACAGTTCTTTTCAGAGAACTGCTCTGAAATGCTCATTTCACTAAAGCAGGATTGGATTACACTGATAAAAAACAAATCCCTTAATAACATAGGTCCAACACTATAATTTTCTTAAAATTCCTATAAACATGCAGAACAAAGATCCAATACAAATAAGCTTATATTTCTATAGTCTTGCTTTTGTACTTCTACGGTGCTAATAAGTCCATTTTATACTCAGATTTAAAACCTGCAGTCGGGCAAATAATGTTCATGCTGCTATTTCTAGCTGAAAATTTTAGTATACTTGAGTTTACCCTAGAGAAATCCCATTAAAATTCTGACCTGCCTTGATTTTGATTAGTTTAAGATATTTCAAGATCATTATATATGATGGGTTATCTGATTAGGAAATAAGGATGACAGACATTTGTCAAATTGCCCCAAACTGGTTTTCTCTCTAGAGTATCAGTTTCTTTAGTACTTAGAGTTCTTGGTACATGTACAGCAGCTGTAAAATACAGTGTGCCCCAACCTCCTAAATCTTGACTAGTCTCTGAAAAATAACTTTGAAACGATCATAATAAGCTTTGAGATTCGCAAGGTCAAGTATTTATCTAATGTTAAGGATTGAATTGCACTTTCCCCAAGTATGTTGACTTCCTAACTCCCAGTATCTGTGAACGTGGCCTTATTTGGAAACAGGATCTTTGCAGATGACCAAGTTAACATGAATTCATCAAGATGGGTCTTAATCCAATAGGACTGTGTCCATGGAAAATGAGGAAATTTGGACACAAAAAGAGGCACACACACGGCGGGTGCCACGCGAAAACGGAAACAAAGCCTGGGGTATGCACTGACAAACCATGGAATCCAAAGATTGCCAGCAAACTACCATTGCCAAGTTTGTAAAGTACAGTCAACACAGTGAGGGGGAGCAGAGTGTGCCACCCCAAAATATGCCTCATTGGTGTAAGGATGATTTTAGGCTTATTATTTTTAAGCAGATGAGGAAGCAGCACTGAAAACCGAGAAGTTACCCTTTGCTAAGTGACATTTACATTCATAAGGGGAATCTCCTTTTGTAAAAGTGTCTCCCTTCCTGTATCAGGAAGGGGATGACTCAATCCCTAGAAATTTATCTGTGAAGAAGACAATGACCTAAATCTGTATAACAACCATACCCTCCTTTACTATGCTCCCCACCCCCCCAAATCTTTTGCATTTAACTGGAGATGTTATTTAAGGTGGTGGTTGGGCCATTTAGGGAGAGTTAGATGGTTTTCCTGGGTCTCTCCCATGTATACAGGAGGTGTATACTTCATTAAACTTCTGTTTGTTTTTCTTCTGTTAATCTGGTTTTTTCTTACAAGGGTGTCTTATTCAAGAACCTTAGAAGGGTACAGGTAAGATTATTTTTTCTCTTCCATAAAAGAAACATGGTAAAATATGCAGTGTGTAATCGAAAATATCTAGATTATGGGAAACTCCACAGGTCCACAAGCTCTGTTTTCAACAGATAAATTATAAGACAAAGAAAAGAGATGGAGGGGAAGCCAATTAATGAGACTTAGAAGACATATCAAAGACAAAAATGGGAAAACCCATAACATCCAGGAATACATATTTGTGTGAGAAAACTTTAAGAAACAAATGAAATTGATTAGCATACAGGTCAGCAGAATATAGGCTTTATACCATTACAGCTTAGGAAAGTTCTCTTAGGGACACTCTACTTTCAGATAGTGGGGTAAACCTGTAATTATTTTGGGAGGATAAAAGGAATGGTATGATTAAGATGGGACAATGAAGAGAAATTGGGGTAGCTGATAAAAGTAAATATCTTGACCCGGGTGGCGGTTATAAGAGAAGTTATTTTAAGATATTTAAGCTATAAATTTGTTCTGAGTGGTTTTCTATAACTGTATTTCATTGTACCACAAACTTTTTAGAAATAAAATTTAATTCGTATTACTTTCTATCATTTCAGCAGAGAAAATAAATTTATAGAAATGATGAATTATTTCTTGGCTCAACCCAACTCCAAATTTTACAGGAGTAAAGCAACAAATGAGATCTACAGAGTTAAAAGGTATGTGCAGTGTCACATAAAGGGGTAAGAGCAGATAGAAGTCTCATTTCTTCTCATTTCAATGCTTCCCCTCCTCCCCTGGACACCTCCTCATCACTGCCTTACCTGGATGAGCAAGGAAAGGCTTTTCTATTGGCTAAGTAAGATGGGGAAAGGCGTCCAAGTTTAGGGAGGCATGCTGGGCGGCCAAATGTTGAGGCCACTGATCACACCAGCATACTGAGAAACCAGAGGGATATTCTAATAGTTCCAGAGCCCAGCTCCACTTCGCAGATAATAGAAGATGAGCAGCTGTTTTAATCTATGGAATCTCTGAAGCAAGACCATGTTATTTGTGTAAAATGGCAACTTTGCTGAGAAAGCTATTTCCACAGGTCAGTAGGGGAAAGGAAACATTTAAATAGTTGTCAGGGAAAACAGGGGAGGGAAAGGATGTTAGCGAATGCTACATAGTTTCAGTTTAAGAGCATTTAAACTTCTATTTTTATTTTTATTTTTATTAAGGTTTTGGTAAAAGAATTACACCAACACCCTAAGGTAATTATTTGAATTAGTAGTTCTATTTTCCATAGTTATATGCAGCTGATCAATTTGCATCAACCTTTTCTGAATACCTGTTCTGCGGATTGTTAGCAACTCTCCTATTACCCTCTGTTTGAATATGGAGGAGAGTACATGAGGAGATCTGCACTGTTAACCCTTAAGTGTCCATTCTGAGGCAGCAAATCATAAGGCTTCCCCATCAATGCATAAACATTTAGGATGACTGAACTTTGTGTTATATTGTCCGTGCTTATCTACCATATTCTTGGGAATTAAAAGGTGCCCCATAAATTTGTACTGGTTTGATTTTAGTAAATAAGACAAAGTAAAAGAAAATTCAGGAAAAACTAAGATTTGAACAATAACCCTTTTTTCCTGAGTAAGTTCCTGGGGTTCTGGTTCAGTTTCTGAGGATATATTTAAAATATGAACTAAATGGCATTATTGTTGCCGCCAGACGTGTAGGACACCGCTCCTCACTGCCATCAATTATCCCTTCTAGTTATAATGACTTAATGGATATTTCTCAGTAACTTTAGCCCGGATCCTGATTCTCACTTCCAACTCTTTATTTCTAAATAAAATTTGTTTTTCGTATTCCAAAAAGCTTCATTTCTGTTCAGTGAATAAATGTTCCTCTCATTTCTTTGGTGTTATCTTTAATTCCTCTCTTTCCTTCCAAACCTTGCTTCATTAAATGTTTTACATGGTCTATTTAATGCCTCTTACATTCCTTTAACATTCCTGTTACTGCTAAGTCCAAGCTTTCAGTAATTTACACTTGGACTTTTGCAAGAGTCTTCTCATGCACTGCTGCTTCCAGTCCCCTACCAATACCCCAGGTGTTTACAAACCATTCTTTACAGAGCCCCCAGATTGACCTTTTTAAAATGTTACAATGTTGGAATTCTCAGAAGATGGTAGAGCAAGAATCACCAAGAATCTGTCTGTCCACAAAGACAACAATCACACTGGCAGAATCTGTCTGATGTAACCATTTTGTAGCTTCCAGGGAAAGGCCTGGACAATAAATTGATAATTAGTTTTGGTCAATTTCAGCTCTTCCCACAGTAGCAGCTACTATCTCCCACCCCAGCCCTGTAACAGGCAGCCGTGCTCTTGCTCATAGGGCAAACTGTACTCAGTTTGTGGGAGCCAAGGCGGGCAAAAAAGGACCCTGTCCTCCAAATATCCAGGATCTGTGCTCTGATGCTGATTGTTACTTCTGATCACAGAGGTGGAAAGAAGTAGGACCATTGTTGCATTTGATCCACTGTAGCAAAACTCTCCTTCTCTGGCTGAAGAAGCTCCCAAGGGATTTTAAGGACCAGCACCTTTTTTTCTCCACTCCCTTTTTCTCTTTTCCCCTTTTGAAAATCAGACATTAAAGACTACGAGATTTAAAAAACACTGCATATACAGTGCATATTTGAGAACAACAACACATAACTGAGGGAAAGGCTTAGAAAAGACCAGAGAAGACCTTAAGTTTATACCTTAGGCTGATCCTAGGGACAGAGATAGCTTACAACAATCAAAAAATCAAAAACAATAAACAAAAACAGCAAACCCTGGGAAAAGAGGAGAATCTGATATCCAGTCCTCCCTTAGGATGGTCACCAATGGGGCATGTGCATGAGACCCATGAGTCTTTTCCTATCATCATCATTTTATCCTGGGAAGATAGTAAACTACGATTGTTGACCCTATAACCCCCAGAGGGTCGCAGGAGCTGGTCCTGGCTGCAGACATCTGATGTTCTAAGGTCAAGTGGTCATGTGTTTGTAGACCATATATTTAAAAGAACTACAAGACATATAAACAGCAACTTTTTCCTTCTTAGAGTAACTCTTTTAAAGAAAATAAAACATACAACAGACCCAGAAGTGTGAGCACCTAACTCAGGAACTACATTTAATGGGCTGTTTTCTTATCCAAAAAGTAGGAGGTTGAACTAGAATAGTTGTTCTTTAGTTTGTCTCGATCAAGGACACCTTTAAGAATCTACTGAAAAGTAGGGTCCTTCTGCCCATAAATGGTATGCCTTCACATATGCATTTAATTTCATACCATTTAATTTCAGGGGATTACGAGAATTGGTTTAAAGGTGCCCTTCTTCTCTCTCTCTTTTTTTTTAATTCTTCTATCCCATGATCAGTAGTGATATTCCCAGGTTATCTATGACGGCAGGAGTTTACCATTGACAGTGTAAATTAATTAGGGTTTAGAATCACTCAAATTGTAATGTTTATCTATAAAAAGCAATTAGGCCCTAGAATATTGATATGTATGAACTACTCCTCTCTTTTATGATAATCAATGATTCACCAACCATTTCAATGGTAACCAGAAATAGCAGCACAAAGTACATGAGAAACTGTGAAGACAATACAAAAAGAAAAAAACAGATCATAATCTGAGTACACGCTAAGTATATTAAGACCATGTTTTCCTTGCAAAATAATGAGATTTAATGTATACTTATTTAGATAATACACTACAACCAAATAAACACAATCTCACTAGATAGTATGAAAGCAAATGTCACTATTGAAGGTCAGGAAAAAAAATAGATGATATTATTCAAATTATGTATTTTTTTTAAAAAGTACATAACATCTGTTCTTGATGTAATGGAAGATAAAATAAATATACAGAAAGATAGATACATCACTAATTCTGACAATAAAGGAATGCAAAAAAGACAAAAAGGCAAATGCAATCTATCCAATGGAAGATAGCTCATCATAAAGACAAAATCCTAGTGCCAGGGGCTTCTATTTTATAGAAAACAGAATACAATGGCTACAAACTAAATTAGTGATTCTTGTTACAATGTAGATTTAAAGGAGAATGGGAGAAAGATTTGCTACTGATTAAAACAAAACTAAAATGGTAAATGAGTCAGGATGTAATATAATATCTCAAGAAAGGCAATGATTGAAAAGGATGTTAAGCCTTTCACCACACATTATAAAAATGTTCTTGGTAATGAGTAAAGATCAGGAAATGTATTTAAAAAGAGCCAAACAACTAAGGCAGAACTACCTTTAAATATGACTTCAAAATGTACAAATTAGATATGATAAAGCAAATTTTCAACTTTTAATGTGTGTGGGCCGTGCTGTGGGCTCCCAGGCAAGCTACACTTTAACTTTTACCAAGGTCAGAATGACTTCACCAAACTTCAGAGCGTGAGCTCTATTTCTGCACACACTGTGCCCCTGCTTCATTAGCAAATAACTAAAAGAAACATTTCAAACTAAAGATAAGAGTAAAAACCCCCCTAAATTCTATTATTCCCATACCTCTGGAGCCTGCAACCTTGCACATACTAAAAGAATAAGTTTGTAATTTTCTGGAATGTCCTTCCTCATGGCGATTGGTAACTCTTAATGTAACAAAAACCATATATAACCCTGTATTAAACATTCCTTCTCCAGAACACTCTCTTCCTGTGTGAAGACTGTGTATCCCGGGCAGCTGTCCTCACTTAGGCTCCAATAAAATTCTCTTCCCTTTTCTTTAAAAGACATTCTAAAAGGTTTGTTCATTTTGCATCAACAGGTATACAATCACTGATAACGAAACAGCAATGAAAAAATGAATGCTTGCAGAATGAAGGAAGGGAAGGAAAACAGAGAGTTCCACTTAGTAAAAGGTTATTAAAATTTACCTTGTTGTCAACGCTGCGCTAAGCAGACGTTTCACATTAACCTGTTCACTGCAATTTCCATGCTTAGCATACTGTTGGACTTTAGTGTATCCTCAATAACTCAGGGATTAACGGTGACCGAAGGTGCCACACAAGTGAAGACTTTTGGCCTGTGCTCTCACGGAGCTCACAGTCTTGGCATTGGAGCATTTAATCCAGCACGCTGATGAATTCATTTGCACCAAGTCATTCCCATTGTTTAGCTCTTCCAATACTATGCTTATTTGGGAATCACAAGTCTGAGCAGTTCAACGCGGGTGTTTGGTTTTAAGCTGATAACAGTGTTTCTATTCAAATATCTCAGAATGCTTATCGCCATGCAAATTACATAAACATTAGTGAAGAAACCCCCATTGTTAAGCTGTCTTGCTTCATGGGTGCCATGTGGTTTTAGGCAGCTGTCTACTCTTGCATCTGGAGCTGTGCCCACATTCCTGGCAGAACCAGCACCAATATCAGAAAAACAGTTATCTGAAATATTTCAGTCAATGACTAGTATTCTGGAAACTGTTTGTTTTGGGTGATTAACCAATTTACATCAGTAGGAATGCCCTGTGTGTCCACTGTCTTCTGTCCAGAAATAGGACCATCTATATGATTCTGATACCCGTCTTCCCACACTGAAAATCGCTGTCTTACATAATGGCTAAGATCCCCTTCCATGAAATTTCAGTTAAGAAGGCAGATATCCTGAAATTCCCTTTAACATGCTTTTTCTTAATAACATGTTATAAAGTTTCCCAAAGTGTAGGACATCCTAGATTAATAAAATTTTAAAGAGAGAGGAAAAAGTAATATTTATATCTAAAAACCTTTAAGAACATTTAAAAACATTCTTTCCAGAAACGAAAAGCCCAGTCTTATTCATAGCTGATCATGAATAGCTTTATAGAGCCAATAGGATGATGCGAACATTTTTAAAGAAATTGCTAGGATCATAGGATCAGGTTAGAACAGGAATAGGAATCAAAGCTGTGTCTCCTTATATCCACATGTAGCACATGAAACTATGCTGTCACCTCTAATCTACAATGCTTCTCTGCCTTTTGACTTTATTGCTATCATAATTATTTCTTTTTGCTGATGCAAATCTTCAATTGTAACGGGGCATAAAAAGTGATGGAAACATTATATCACAAAATTTTTACTTGTGCTTTTGAGTGATATCTTCAATTTTTATAAGTTCTAAATCTTATCCCATTCTTTCAGGTAAAAGGAGAAGAAACACATAAATAGCTCATGTTTCTCATATGAAACCAGTCTGCAGATACAGAAGTCTCATAACAATGACAAAATGAGATTTTTCTGTTTCTGGCCCCAGTTAGGAGAACTTTTGCAGAGCTGGCATTCTTCTGAGCTAGTTCAGGAAGCCTCCAGAGGTCGTCTCCAGGTGATCACCAGCCTTCTGATTGCCCCATGGCATCTACCATTTTTCTTTTTCTGATCCTGATGTTGGCTTTGTGGAAACCCAACCAAGAGTTGCCACACCGACATCATTCTCACAGTTCCTTGCTCTCTGTGGTTCAAAACAAGTCCCCCTACTCCTCCCCTCTACATCTTAATTTATTTCTTTGAGGCAGAGCAAATATCATCAACCTCTTTTTATAAAAGTGGCTGAGAAAGCTATGTTTTCTAGAATACTCAGATCTTACAAAAATACTAAAGATGCGGCTCTTTTTGTCTTTTCCGAAGAATCCTCTCCTGAGGACACAGGATGATTCAGGGAGAGTTTGGTTGGCAAGTAATCTGAGTCACATACAATACTCTATAGTCAACATGGGTCCTTCTCTAGGTTAAGCTTATAGCCTACCCCATAATGCATATAGCATCAACCAAGCTTACAGTTTCCATTCTGGCTCAGAAGAATTTCTTTCCAGATTTCTCTCAAAAAATAAATGACTAAGGAATCTATCCTGAAAGCTTCCAAACATCCCTGGGCATCCCTACATTTACAGTGAGTATGGAATGATTCCTTACTTCAATATACTTCAAAATATATGTCCCAATATATTTACCCCTTTTGTATGCAGTCAAAATGGAAATAATACTTAAATGAATACATCATCTGCTCCTCTCAGTCTTCAGAGTGCATAATTTACATTCACGGTAAGTTAGCTGCATCAACCAGCTGAAACTAGAACAGGACAAAGCAGAATTCTGGTCTCATTCCAAATACTGATCTTCCATACATAAAAACCAGAAAGAATTATAAAACTTATTACAAAGCAAAACAACCAGCCCAATTTCCAAGAAAAATATACCTTTTTCATTTTGACAAAAATGAATGTGAATAGAATTCAGATGCCTACAAACCTTTGGATAACTAATCCATCAATTTACTTAATAATCCCTGACTTGTATAAATGGAGTGAGATTGAAGCACAGGACAGGTCCTCTTCTGGAAAGGCCAGGAAACATCCTTTACTTCCAGACAACTTAAATCTCAGAAAACACCTTTATCATTTAGCAGTGTGTGATGGTCAACCACTAACTGTTTTATTTCTGTAGTGAAATTGACACTTGAGATGTCAGATCTATTATTGGACATCCCCAAATATAAATAAATCACACAGTTCTACACGTAACAGTTGGACAAGAAGAAAAAGACAAAACACAGTTTTAAGCTTATGACCCAATTCCTCTTCCTTTAAATGCCCATTATCGTATGAGAACTTCACTTCATCTGTCATATAGATGGTATAATGTTTCTAGACACCAAATGTTTTAGAAAATCTATAGGAGATCGCTCCTTCCTTCCTCTTCTTACTTTAACCCCCCCACACACTCCTTTTCCCCTTCCTCTTTACCATTTTGTCTGTCTCATTTCAGAACAAACACATAAAAAATTATGCCCAAGATGACCAGACTGAATAACTGAAGTGGGCCAGAAAAAGAAAGAAGGAAAAATAGATTGTGGTCTGGTTCTGGGTGAGAAGTAAACACACATTGCCCTGCCTCTCCCACTGAATGGGATCCTGAAACCTGCAGAGAATGAAACAGCAATGTGAAAACACTGGACAAAATAAATAATGGTAGGCAGGTAGGTGAAGAAGAGCAGATTTCTAAGTACCACTGGGCCAATGGTGTGTTTACTGTTTTTATCTTTCCTCCAGAACCCTGAGGCTTCCACTCAACACATGCTAAAACCCAAAGTGGGCATCAGGGTCTAGGGAGAGCCTTAAGAGCAGCACTTTTGTTCTGGCTTAAGGAGAAAGAAAGGGATTCCTTAACACTCAGAAGCACCAGGGAGGAACTCTCTTTCATTTTTCTTCCTCCATTCTCTAGTACCTCAGCCTGCAAGCAGTCTTTCGGCAGCACCAACAGGGACTCATAGGAACCTAAAACACAGAGAGAGGAGAGCTTCCCTGATCACTGTAACTGTGGTCCCAGCAGGGTGGGATGAAAACGCATTCGTTTTTTTTCTTTTTTGACAAAATCTTACCCTCCATTACCCCTTCTTCTTGACCCTGGAGGAAAAGGCATTTCATAGGGGTGAGTTCTGTGTCCAAACACAGACAGCATTGCATCTAGGGTCTTCCAGGGACCCAGTGGGGGGGGGGGTCAAATAATGATAATTCTCTGAGAATGAGGCATTTAGCAAGCTCAAATTTGGTTCTGCTCCCTCCAGCGGCTTTCACGCAGCTTGCTTTCACCACAAATGTTGGCTATTAGTTTTTGAGGCTATTGAAAAAACTGAAAGCAGGAGACGTAAATCAGGCTAGTTAAAACACCACAGTGCTCACTGTTTTTATCGTGATTCAGTCATTTTTCTTCAATAAATGCTCCTTGGATGGCAGCAAGCCTCTGGTTGACTTCCAGAGTTCTGATAAAGTCTATTCTGATCATTTTTGCAAGATTTTTTTGTTGCTTTTATGGAGAGGAGAATTTTTCGATGTCCTTACTCAACTATTTTTCACTAACATCACCTAGAGATTTATATCTTCCATGTAACCTAATTTTACTATCATTTAGTTGTTTTCTCCCCTTTCTCTTCCTTCTCTTTCCTAACATCCATTGCATAGATTGAAATCTGTTCTAATAGCTTAAAAGTTACACACGATGTTTTTTTTTCTAGAGGTTCCCCCTAACTTAACAAGAACACATTATGTGCTTTTTTTCTGCCCTTTTCCTAAACCTTTCAAATGTTCATTTCTTTCCCATAAAAACGACAGCTATTAACACACATATATTCCACTATTCTTGCCGGCTGACTCTAGAGCATGACCTGCCCAGCTGTTCCCTCATACCGCAGTCCCCCCACTGTGCAAGATACCCTCTTAGACGCCTAGTGGATGCCTGAAAACATGGAGAGTACCGAATCCTATATATATACATATACATATATACACACAGGCGCACACACACTCGTTTTTTCCTTGTACATCCATACCTAGCATAAAGTTTAATTCATAAATTAGGCACAATAAGTGATTAACAATGATAATTAATAAAAATAGAACAATTATAATGATATACTATAATAAAACATGTGAATGTGGTCTTTCTCTCCCTCTCAAACTATCTTATTGTTCCGTACTCACCCTTCTTGCGATGAGGTGAGAGGATACCACGCCTGTGCGATGAGACGAAGTGAGGTGAAGGACGTGGGCACTGGGACGTAGCGTAGGGCTACTCCTGACCCTCTGACCATACACCGGGAGGACTATCTTCTGCTTCCAGACAACAGTTGACCCCAAGAAAGCTGCTGAAAGGGAAACCGAGACTTTGGATAAGGGGAGACTATTGTAACAGTGCTCACCTGGTGAGGCTCTAACACTGACACCTAATCAGGATTATGCCTTCGTACTCACGTGGGCCTCTGAAAGCTCTGGCCTCTGCTGTCAACCCCTTTCATATTATTTCTCACCACTTTCTTTTTTCACTCATGGCACTGGACCACATGAGTCTTCCAATGTGATGGCCAAAAACACTTAGCTTTTTACTCCCCCATGGCCTTTGCCCTTGTGTTCCCTCTGCTTGAATACCTTCTTCTGTTCCACTGTGACCTCATTAAATAGTTCTGTTACCTAATTTGCTACTGGCACCTGACAGTACTCTTCAGGTGGAAGAATTTCTCTCCTCATTACGCTTAGAAAATAGCACCATTTAAACCATAGATGTTCCTGCAGATTGAGCTCTCTGGTTTGCTCCGTTATATCCTGTATGAAATAGCTTATTTCATGGTTACTTTACTCTGGGGATTATTGTGATCAACCTCAGATTTTCAATAAACTTTTGCTTAAGATTAAAACAATCTCTTTTATTTGTTGTCGGTTACCAAATTTAATGTCCAGTCATAGGCTACATCTGATATTAGCTTCCTGTAATTAAAATGAACATTTTCTCCCTTAGAATTCTGATGAATTAAAGCATGTATCCTGTTAGGATGTTACTTGATTTTGAATTTCAAAGAATATAGCTTTTTTTCTTTGATTCATTTTTTTTTTAAATTTGGTTCTGGAATTAGAGAAAAATTGCATTTGCCTAAAATATTTTTCTCTTTGTAATACACACAAACAATGATCAACCTGGACAGGAGATATATAGCCACATCCAGGGAATATAACTCTTTGTATATATCAGGGGAAATATAAATCCTTCATTATTTAGAGTTGTCTATTTTCCTAACAGCCTCAAAACATTAATTTTAAATGCTAATGGGAATTACTAGAATGCTCCTAGATACAGAACACATTCCAAATTCAGTCTTAGCAGCTGTAGGCAATCACCAAACCGAATTACCTGAAAGAATACGGGAAGAGGGCAGATGCTGGTCAATTATCATAACCTAATTGCAGCAGGGCACTTGGTACAGATAGGATAGTAAAGGTTTTATTAGACTGCAAAAGAACTAACATTTAGGGGATGTCAAGCAGTATCTGCCAACCAGGAAATAAACTAAAATTTGCCTTTGGGGAAGACTCTTCTGTTTTGAGAGGGTTCTTTTAGTAATACAAGTAAGTACCTACTCACTATTTTGGGGAAATCTTCATATGCAGTGGAGAAATCCCAATATTGATGCTCCAAAATGAATTTAATAAAATGAAAAGTTTTGACAGAATTGTAATGCATTAGATTACAGATTTGTTTTTCTAAACCTGGATGATAACTTGCAATTGCCTACAATTTTTCCTTGTTCTTGATAGTTTCTAAAATTCTTATACGAAATTATTATTCACTGGAGATCGAGAATACAGGTACTGAAAGAAGTATGTAAAAAAGGATTTCGTTGGTTTGACTCTGATGATTCTAATTGCAATGTTGTCCTCGAAGGCTGAGCAGCCTAGACTTGTAAAATATACCACAGTGTTTATGCTTTCTGGGTCATTGGGAACTATCTCACAGTGATGACAGATCGATTTGGGATTTCTCTGAGAAAGAAAATACATTTTTGTCATCAGTCATCCTCCGAAAAGTTTAATTATGAGGCAGAAAATAAACATTGGACTAAGGAAGAAAATAATTTCCTTTTTCCGTTGCTGATTGGGAACAGTTGAGCCAGTTCTCTTAGGTGTAGAAATGTTAGAAGCATTCTGGGATTGTTAGAATGTTCTGACCTTCAGCTGAAAGCAAATTAAGAACAAAAAGGGAGGTGAACTCCTAAAGAACTCCAAGGCCAGTTTTGACCAAGAGAGACTAAGTATTCCCCTCAGCCTGACTAAACTTCAGACAGGCTTCTCCCAGATCCTAGGCCTCCCCTCTCCCCTTTCTCAGAGCATTTACCTTAGAAAGCTTGTCATTGGATATTCTTTCTCTGCCCCTCTAAGATGCAAATGTTTCAAAAGCCTCCTAGTTGTTTTATATACCAGGACTATCTTTCTCAAGGACCTGGGAACCATCCTTTTGACATGTTATCAATCAAGAAAAATATCTCCCTTTCACCCCAGTGTGTGAGAGGGTAAGAACTTAACTTCTATGGATATTTCACTCCAAGTTTTAAAACTACCTTCTGTCATGAAGACAGGAGAAAGTTTACTTTCCCTTAGGGTAAGGCCAATTAGCAAATGCAGATGGCCTATGGCCTCCCCTTCCCCCAGCTCTAAAACTCTCCTGCCCTGCCCTATGTTTCTGTAGAGTGGAGCTCAGATTGAGTTCTGATCTCTCTCCCTTGTTACAACTGCTTTGGTAAAGTCTTCCTTAAGTGCTGAACTCTGTCCAGTGCAATTTTTCTTTGACAGGTTTGGTCCTTTGGAATTTTAGGATGGTAATATCTAATAGTGTTTGCAATTCACTGTAATGTTTAGTGTTTGCTTTTGTAGGGCCTGGATCTGATTTTATACCAACAGAATGGTGATACCATGGTGATGTGCATTTAGTCTACATGTCTCTAGAGTATTGCTTCCACTAGCAGACTCAGATCCACCATGCACTCGGTTTGGTTAAAATATTTAGGAATTTTCTATAAAAAGTACTTTGGGGACCGGCAAGCACACTCTTTAAACTTCATTTTTTCAAATGATTGCTTACTTAGCAAATATAAAATCATATAATCATCTCTCAAAATTTTTGACACCTACAATGACCCCTACGTTTCAAGTTGATGGAAACGTTGGGTATCTTGATGGTCTGGTTTCATGGATGTTTATATTCCTCCAACTCACTGAACTAGAAAATTGAAAGAGGTGAATTTTATTGTATGTAAATTAATGTTTGATAAAGTAGAAAATGGGCTTTAAAAATAACAAAAAGCTACAAACACAACAACAAAACAATTGGGCCCTGTTGTGTTTCTTTGGCTCTCTTTCCTCAGCTATTTTACAGAAGCAATCAGAATAAAACCACTTGTCACTGCTCTCCCAAAATACTTTAGTCAGTTAATAAACAACTAATTTATATGGACTAATTTCCATTTTTTTTATCTGTTGCAATTCTGTCTGTGACATACCAAATAAGTAGCCATCAGAGAAGATATTTAATTTGAAAATATACAGTTTTCATTTTTATTAAGAAACCATAATGATATGCATGCTGTTTCTAATAATCAGTGGTTTCTCTAGCAAAACAGTGGTCTATCTTCATCAATTTTTCAGTGTCTTCCTGATTTCATATTTGGTAAATTACACAAATGTTTGAAAAGGCAGGGATTAAAAAAAAGTGCTTACCAGTACCTAAATCATCTTCCATTCAAAATTAACACAATGGATGTTCCCGTTTTTCAGTGTTGTTCTTCCTTTATCCCAGTTTTAGCAAACACTTTTTCTGTCACCATTTTTCATTCCCTTTCATTTGTTACTGAGGGAGGTACCTCATGAAAGTCCCTATTTAAGAGCTTTAGTGGGGGGAAAAAAAGGAAAGGAAACCAAAAGAGATTCTTAACTTTAGAAAACACACTGAGGGCTGTTGGAGGGGAGGTGGGTGGGAAGATGCATTAAATAGGTGATGGGTATTAAGGAGGGCATTCCTGATGAGCACTGGGTGTTGTGTGTAAGTGATGAATAGCTAAATTCTATATCTGAAACTAATATTACACTGTATGCCAACTAACTAGAATTTGAATCAAAAACTTAAAAAAAAAGACTTAGTGGAATTTATGCATTTTGCTCATTTATGTGGCATACGTCTAGGTAAATCATGCCTAAAATTTCTTATATCCTTTAGTTTTGTATTATACAAATAGAGGCATGATACATTCAATTTTTAAATTCATAAACTAGTCTTATACGGCTTTGATTATTTTAAGCAGACATATGATATTCCCTGTAGTTTTAAAAATTAAAATACAGAAATTGTAACTATTTGGAGTTTAAACTAAGTTGCATTATTAAAAATATTCATATTTTAATAAAGAGCAAAGGAAGCCTGTGTTTGTTATTTTGTTTGCAAATATAGTAGAAAACTATAACAACAATTTTTTTAGAAGAAATATCTTACAGTAGGATTTCAGGTGTGAAGACTGAGTGTTTAAGTCCTCTGTACTGGTATATGCATAACAAACACATGAATTTGAGCCTATAGCATAAGGTGCTAAATAAGATGACACAAGGTATACAAAGAGTGACCGGGATTTTGTCCATTCCATATCATATGAAAAACGTGAGAAAAAGTGAGAGAAAAAAAAGACATAGAGACAAATTTGTTCAGTGTGGGCACACATGGTCAAACTAGAAGAAATGAATGTGAATTATAGGGAAGGACATGGCAGTTCAGTCAGTGGAAGAGGTAATTAACAAGCTTTCCAAAAATGGAAATGACCACCTCAAATTTACTTAAATTTGCATAAATGTCCTGATGCCAAAGGTGTTCAAGCAGTTTGCATTGCTACTTGTTGTGACATTACAGAGAAAATTCAAACACTGAATTCTGGATAAAACCATGTTAAACCAACTTTCAACACTCTAACAACCTCTCAGCAGGGTTGCCCATTCTCATTTGTTCAAGTGCCCTGAGACTATTGCTTACTGTCTTAGACACCATGATGAAAAAGCCTTTGGGCTCCGTGCTTCATCTGGGAAAGAGGACATGGCTTCAGTAATCTTAAATGGTAGCAGACTTCCATCTTCACTCTCTGCTCCAAAATGCACAATTCTATGTCTCTTGAAATTTTCCATCCCTTTTCTAATTAGAGGGTAACAATAGTCCTCCATTATCCACAGTTTCACCTTCCAAGGTTTCAGTTACCAATGGTCCACCGTGGTCCTGAAGATGAACGTCCTTCGTACATATCATCAGAAGGTCAGTAGTAATGTAACACTACATCACAATGCCTACACCATTCACCTCACTTTATCTCATCACATAAGCATTTTCTCATCTCACATCATCATCAGAAGGGTGAATACAAGACAATAAAATATTTTGAAAGAGACTACTTACATAACTTTTATACTGGTGTAATTATTCTATTTTATTAAGAGTTATTGTCGTTAAACTCTTATTGTGTCTAATTTATAAAGTAAACTTTATCTTAGTTATGTATGTATAGGAAAAATATAGCATATATAGGGTTCAGTAGTGAGATAAAGAAACTGAAGGACTCCATAAAAATCTGCTCTTTGCTCTCCTTCCTGCTTCTGTTCTTGCTAGGACCTGCACCCTGTCTTCACATGCCATAAAGTTTGTCCTCCTTGTAAGGAACAAGGAGTTAATGATTTCTTTGGAATGTTTGAGCACAATAGATAACATCTAAGAAAGGACCAGGCAAGGTCATAATCTGCATATTCCAGACCACTGGCTCTAGGGAATAAATGACTTACGATGGATCCCAAACCCTGTCCTTGTTCTGACGAGTTTCTGAATACCTGACAGGACATGTGCACTAGACCACAATCATCAATAAAAACCCCAGTACCAAAGTGAAGATGAGACTCATCCTCCATTTCCTTTCTGAGTTTCCTAGATGCTCCATCTATTTTTTTCTCTCACTATATCTTCAATAAACTTGGCTCTTACTTCCTGCTGTCTTACTTTTGATTTTCATCCTGCACAAAGTCAAGGACCTTCTTGGATGGTCCTGTGGGACTCCCACTAGTCCCCCAACCTGCTGGCATCAGTAGTATCCATGGTTTCAGGCGTCCACTGGGGGTCTTGGAAGGTATCTTCTGCAGATAAGGAGCGGGGGTGCCTACTGTACTCTGGTCAGTACCCAAGTACCCGTAGCTCAGTAATGTGTAGATTTTTGAGTAGCGTAAGTAGATATCAATTTCTAAATGAGTTGCCAATTGCACTTAGTGCCTCTAGAGATGATTTTTGGTCATACACAATAAGCCCAGTAGATTTCAATGTCAGGGTCACTCAAACTAGATACTTAAACATGACCCAGGCTTCCTGCTCTCTTCCTCACTCATCCCTCCCTACTCCATTTTCTTTTTTCCCTTATGTTATTCTATTATTCCTTCTTCTCTCTTAACAAGATCTCTTTAGACAAAAGTTATTTCGTCCAGAACATTTCATCTCCTGTTCATTTTCTTCTTCTTTTCTATTCATGATATCTTCTTTACATTTCCTTAAATCTTTTCTCTATGCTGGATCTTATTTCCTTCCTTGTTATCTTCCTTCTTTGGACACTTGCTAATATTTTTTCAGCTACAAAGAGAAATAACACATGGCTTTTTCTCCTAACAATGTCACAGTACACTCTCCTCTCTCTACACTCTTACATAAAGGAAAAATTTAGCAAGTTTAGAGTGGGAAAAAGCCAGCCCATGGGTAGCAAATTGTGAGCTGATGTTTATGTGCATGAAGCAGTAATTAGTCCCAGGTACACCTTATAATGATCATTCTCTTTCAAGAGGCTAAGCCTTGTGTATTTCTTCAAAGAAGTTAAGTTGCATGTTGAAAATACAAGTAAATTGGTGTAGAGTATAATAGATAACTTACTGCCTGCTCTGTTCTTAATTTTTAGAAGAGTAGAACAAGATCTTTTTAAGATGACCTGTTTTTCATTAAAATCACCAAGCAAATAAATTGAACTATTTCTACCTTCCACTGAAGAAATAATTAAGTTGCTAGATGTAGCCTTGAGCAAAAGGACAAGTGTTAAATTGCCCTGGTTCTCTGGCTATTTTCAGCACAACGGAGGATAACAGGGTAAATAAAAACCCAGTAGGTGGTTAAAGCTCATCAAGGAGAAACTTCACTAGCTGTAACTTGCGTATCTATCATTTTTCTAGTAATAAAACACTTTGTTAGCCTCTCACTTTCAATCCTCACTAGGCTCTAATGTATATTCTTCTCCAGTTTCTTATGTTTCCATTCCTTTCCTTCATTCCTATTACTGTCCTATCTAAATTCTTGATCTTCATCACCTCACCCCTCTATACAATCTTTTACCATCAAACCTATGGTCTTAAATGTGTTGAAATATTTCATTCTAAACACCAAAGCTTTAATGACTGGTTGGTATACTAAGTTATCAGGTCACATCCCTTGTACTATCTACATACTACTTCCCCAAGCCCCCCCCAAATGTTTATTGGTTATTTTAATAACTATCACTCATGTGCCAGGCCAACACAATACAAGGAGCTAAGGAGCAAAAGGTTAAGGAGAAAAAGGGCAAGTGTTAAATTGCCCATATATTAATCAAATAATTGCAAAAATAAGAGTCAACTAAGATAAAATGCTATGGGAGTTTTTAACAGGGAAATTGGGGCTAATCAGGAAGGTCATGATGCTTTATCTGTGAGCTCAAAGAGGATGAGTTAGTCAGGGGCAGAAAGGAAGAAAGAAATTTCCTGGCAGGAGGGGCCATCATGTGTGGTGTAATGTACACTAGACAAAGTCTCCCTTCAGCCCCACCAGAACTCTGAAGCCAAGATGGCTTGTTAGAGAAGTGTTGCATTGAGAATAATGGTGAAACTCTTTTCCCACCTTCTGGCTCATCATTAGCAGGGGCTGCCCCCAAGAAAAGTGTGACCATGGCCTGATAGTTGAAGCAGATGGGATGTTAACAGCTGAGAGTCTCATGTTCCTCATAGCTGGTTAGGGAGTCCTTTCCTGAAGAGGGATCTGAGTAATGCTTGTCCATATCTACCACAATTCACAATAATATTCAATGCCAAAGGTCAGGAACAACATCTTAACAATGCAATAGACATCAGTATAAATAAAAACAACGGCTTAAACCACTTTAAAAAAATCCACTTCAGTGTAAGTGACAAGAATTCAAATCTGAACCCAGATCTACATAATGCCAACATCCACCATCTTTCTACTGTTTAAATTCAACACATATCATCTGAGCACCTACTTGGTGCCAAACTCTGTCCTAGACACCAGGGGGACCACAGTGAGTGAAAAAGACAAAAATCCCGAGATGTGAAGCTCAACATCCAGTCCTTCAAGATACTAAACTTGCAATACTGAACCACCATTGGCAGTCACTCAGAGTCCATGAAAAATAATAGTGTAAGCAGAAGTTTAAGGTGTTAAATATTCCGGTTTTCATGGACAGAGGAAATAAAGGTAGTTAGACAAACAAGCTTGACATCTTTTCATGAAATATGCTAGAATGTATTTTAAAACAGACAGCTGAAAACACAGAAGATAAAAATCATTAGCAGTAATAGGATTTCATCAAGAATAAATAATTTCTAGCTTATCTGCTTCCTATCACACAAGACAAAAATCATTAGCAATAATAGGATTTCATCAAGAATAAATAATTTCTAGCTTATTTGCTTCCTATTGGTACAGGAAAAAATAGGCAGGATGGTGTTCATTTAGAAAGATGCTGGAAAAGGACATGTTTCTTCACTTTTGAAAAGGAATAAATATCAGCTGAAAAATAATATAGTCAATGAGATTTATAGCTGGTGGCACCACTGTTCCCCAAAATATGTGTGTTAGGAGGAAGTTGTTCAACCTGGCTGAAGGCTTCGTGCCATAGGCTGAAAAACATTACTGACCTTGTTCAACATCTTTACCCAAATACAATGAGTATCAGTTAGGCTCAGTACAGAAGCACAGAGTGCCACAGAGCTGGAAGGAATGATTAACCCATTGGGGAATAAAATCAAGCTTCAAAACAAGCTCTGGAATAATAAGCCCAATCGCACTAGGCTAATTATTGGAATGCTGCGCCCCATTGCAGGGAATTAAATTATTTGCACATGGCTGCAAAAAGAAAATCGATTTTCTTAATTCAGAATGGATGATATCTAGTTTGGCAAAATTCATGTGGAAAAAAAAAATTGCTGTCTAAGTTGAGATGACTCCATAATGGAAGTACTAAAGCACAGTGTCCAAAGCTACATTATTAGAAACGTGTTTGGCTCTGTGTCAGTCAGACAGGAATAGTGAGGGCAGAGGAGAAACCAAGATGCTGACAAAGTTAGGCCCCTAGCCTTTCACAGAACTGGGAGACAGGGTGCTATCTCCCCAGATGCTTACATTTCAAATAGATGACCTTCTGCTCCCAGTGCAAGACATTCCTGAGTTGTAAAACTTGCAACAATTTTTTTTAAAGATGTACATACATCTCAGAAGGGCAGAGAAAGAATTTGCAATTACCAGTTTATCAAAGAAAATGTTCTAAGAGAGAAGGAATGCGTCTCCTTTATTCTTAGTAGGAAGAACGAAGCCTCATTTTTAATTTTTATTTATCTTTCAAGTTGATTGGGAATTTATATACATACTTTAATGTAATTCCTCCCCTTTTACATTTTTCTCCTCTTTTGCTTTTTTAAAAATTTCAGTAGGAAAAGTGATTTATCACTCCTTGACCTTTTCGTTGTTTCAAAATTTTCCAATATTTGTTTGTTTCTTTCATGAGACTAGGAAAGTAAGGGCTTTTTGGCATAATATCCTGCTTTGAGGCAAGTAAGGAACGACCTCACCTCTCACTTTGCTAACTGGTTCCTCTGGCCCCTAAGGTGTTACCTCCACAAGGAATTGCTCCCCTTGCCTGAGCTGCTACACTCAACAGGTGTTATAAAGGTATGGGTATTAAGGAGGGCATGTATTGCATGGTGCACCGGGTGTTACATGCAAATAAGAAATCATGGAACATTACATCAAAAACTAAGGGTATACTGTATGGTGACTAACATAACATAATAAAAAATTATTATGAAAAAATAAAAAATAAAGGTATGGTGTTTGTAGGACCCCGGTGGTGGAGGCTACCAACGACAAGCTTTTCAGACAGAACTGGCTCTACTGCTGACATGCTAGCTTGATTGCTAGGGTTTTCTTCCCCATGAGATTCAGTGGGACAGAAGCAGTAACCCAGTGAGTGAGGAAGTAACCGCTGCTGTGAACTCCAGACCCTTTGTTAGGTCTGGGGTAACTTTGCTAAGAGCTGTGTAGGTTGGATTTCTTTGGTTTAAAACAAAACCAAAACCAAAACAAAAACCAAACAGCAGCCTTAATTTTGACTCAATATTTACCCTTACTTTATTCCGAGATCTCTCAGCAGACATAAATAAACTCATTTTTTTCCCTCATCAAGGGAGATTTCAGGAATTTACTTTCCTGCAGCGATTAAACAAGAAGGGAAATAATCGAGGTAGGTTTAATACTGAAAAAAAAAAAGTTTGTATTGACATCAACATCTTTGCCTTTTAATAAAAATTTCTTCTAATAGCTTCTATTTTCTGGTTCAAGGAAGAGAATAAAAAAACAGTAAAAGTACCGCCTATAAAATGGTTTCTCTTTATTAAGGATTATATCGAGGCTTCTCTAAAAGATATGATCTCATTTAACCCTTACAATAACTCTGTGGAGGCAATGCTATTATTTGATTTTACAGATGAGGAAATTTCACTTTTAAATACTTGAAAAAAACCCCAAAAGTGTCAAATAAAATAAATAAAAAATAAATAAGTAAAATAAAATACTTGAGCAACATGGCCAAGTACAAACAGTAATTGTGGAGGTAGGGGGTCAAACCCCAAATTATCTTATTACTGACTATACTAATTACCACCAGGAAGCCTTTCTTTAGATAAAAAATAGCCCACAATGGAATGAGTGACAGGTCTAAATCATCCAAATGCTAAAAAAGGAATTCCATGCTCTTTGTCTACAATTTAAAAAAAAGTATTCTAATCAACTTTTAATGATCTGTTCCACATTTGTGTAAGTCAATTGCCTTTTGTGTACAAAATCCACTCCTGTAGAAATCACCCACTGAATGTAAAGACTCTGCTCCACCAGTCAGAACAGATTCCGGCTGTGTTCTGCCATGAACACGCATACACTGGTCACCTCAAAACTCTGTGAGTGGCTCCTCGAAAAATGATGGCAATAGGCAAGATCTGTTTTCTTTTTCCGCCCTAGCTAAATCACCTGGAAAGCTTTTACAAAGCACTGTGCTGGGCCCCACTCCAAATCAATAGAATCAGAAACTGTGGGTGTGGACTGTAGACATCATATGTATTAAAAAGCTCTTCAGCTTTTGCTATTTAGCTGCCAAGGTAGAGAATTATTAGTTCACATAAATAAGTAGTTGCATGATGGATGAGGTCCTTTTTAGTGCTAACAATTTATGATTCCATGAACAGCCCAACTATTTGTCGAGATAAATTTACTGAGTGCTTATTATGAATCTGACAGTGTACCAAAGGGGCAAGATGTAAAGGTAAACTTTCCCTGGTCACCAGGATAACTTACAGTCCAAAAGAAACTTGTGACTATCTATTAGTATTATAGTGGAGAAAAAAATTTTACTCTACCCTTCTAGGTTCTTTTGGCTCTTCTATCAATTAAACTGACATAAAACGATCGGGTGATGGGCATTAAGGAGGGCCCGTGATGTGATGAGCACTGGGTGTTATATATGCAACTAATGAATTATTGAACACTACCTCTGAAACTAATGATATGTTGGCTAATTGAATTTAAATTAAAAAATACACTGATATAAAACAGATTAAAGGAGAAAAAGAAATTTACATACATATGGGAACCCCATAAGACTATGTGCCCCACAAGTAGCCAATTAATTGAGGCTTATATGCCAACCTGAGCTAAGGAAAAGGGGGTAGAGGTCTGAGACTTTAAAGAAGGGGAAGACAATTCACAGGAAGATGGGAAGAGCAAATGTTGGGTAAACAATGTTTGCCATACCATATAGACAGTGGGACACACACAGGAATTTGATCTCTGAGCCCTGCAGAGCTTCTCCTCAGCTCAGCCCAACACCACCTAAACCATCATCTTTGTAGTTATTTCTAGAAATAGTTTCTTCCCGGACCTCTGTCTATTTCTTTTAAGGTCTTTCATTTTTTATTTTTTTAAGATTTTATTTATTTATTTGAGAGAATGAGGTAGAGTGGGAGGGAGAAGCAGACCCCCCACCAAGAGGAGAGCCTGATGTGGGGCTTGATCCCAGGAACCCGAGATGATGACCTGAGACAAAGGCAGACGCTTAACTGACTGAGCCACCCAGGCACCCCTCTTTTTAGGCCTTTAAGGGTGGGGGGTATGTAAAGGTTCTTCCTGAGTCTTTTGGTCCTTGATTGATTTCAGCTCGAATAATTCACATGCAAAAGTGGCACATTTGATGGCTGTCTGCCCTGAACCCCATCAGTACAGTTGACCCTTGAAAAATATGGGGTAGGGGTGCAGACTTCCTGTACAATTGAAAATCTGTGTGTAACTTTTGATTCCCCAAACTTAACCACTAGTAACCTACTGTTGACCAGCAGTCTTACCAGTAATATAAAGTCAATTAGCACATATTTTGTATGTTATATTGCATTCTTTTAGAATACCTAACATTTTCTTAATTTTTTCAGTATTTCTAGGCTATGCAGCTGATCTGCAAGGTTTTTTTCAAATTGTCACAAGTCTCCAAAAAAATTTCCAAAATATTTATTGAAAAAATCTGCATACAAGTGGACTCATATTCAAACATGTGTTGTTCAAGGGCGAACCGTATACTTCGTGACTCTTACAAATGCTCATTTTTCACTGGACTGTATCAGGTAAGATCCTGGAGGTCCTTACACCTAGATATCCACTTTGAATAATTGTTCTCCTATCTAAAGACAGGACCTGGAACAGATTCCTTCTACATATCATCGCACATTGATTTTTTTAGCTAAATTAATTTAATTACGTACTTTACTGCTGCATTTAGATGAGTGATAAATTTACATCTTTTATGCACAATAATGTAAAAACTTTAACCACGAACTCTGCTTGAAGTGGCCGGTATTTAGAGGTCATCTGATCCAGTGTTCCCACCAATGGACAGATTAGTAAAGTGATTTGCCCGAGGTCATACTTACAGCTTGTTACTGTTATTGACAGAGCTCTGGTGTTCTGATTCTCAGTTCAGCGATCATACTATTACAGTCACTGTTCAGGAATCTCAGACAGGCAGGTAATAGCTCTTGCTTAACTATCAGAAGGTGTGGAATGATGAGTTCTGTTTGCTTGATGATAACCATCATACTCTTTGTTGTAATCCTAATAAATATAATTCAGCATTGCTTGAAAAGCCACTTCCTTGTAGACATTCATTTGTCCTTGATTATTCAGTCCCTATAATTTTAAATAGAGTATCATTTTAAATAAAGAAGGAAACATTACAGATAACTGTATTTTCCAATGGTTTTTTGTAATGCATTTTATTTTATCTCACCAAACTGGTAATGAAAATTCTAGCTTTTATTCAAATATATATATTGAAAAGTGTTTCTTTTTTATGAATAATAATGTCATAAATATTCACTTTATTCTTTTGTAAAAAACATCTTTTTTCCAACTTTATTTTTTTTTAAAGATTTTATTTATTTATTTGACAGAGATAGAGACAGCCAGCGAGAGAGGGAGCACAAGCAGGCGGAGTGGGAGAGGAAGAAGCAGGCTCCCAGTGGAGAAGCCTGACGTGGGGCTCGATCCCATAACGCTGGGATCACGCCCTGAGTCGAAGGCAGACGCTTAACCGCTGTGCCACCCAGGCGCCCTTTTCCAACTTTATTAACATACAGTTGTCATATAACATTGTGTAAGTTTAAAGGGTACAATAAGTTGATTTGAGATACTCAATATATTGAGAAATGATCAACACAATCGCACTAGTTAATATCTCCATCACCTCACAGAATGAAATCATTAATTTTTTTGCAGTGGGAACATTTAAGATGTACTCTCTTAGTTACTTTAAAATGATTAATATAGTAATGTTAACTATAGCCACCATGGGGGACATTACATGCCCAAGATTTATTTACCTTCTAACTGGGAGTTTATACCTTTTGACTACCTTCACCCATTAACATTCTTGATATGACAAAATTATAGAAATAGAGAACAGATTAGTTGTTGCCAGGGTTTAAAAAGGGGTTGGGGGCAGGAGGGAAGTTGATATGTCTATGAAAGGGCAACAGGAGAGATCCTTGTGTTGGAAATATTCTGTATCTCCACTGTATCAATGTAATATCCTGGTTGTCATGGTAAAGTATAACTTTGCAAGATATTACAATTGTGGGAAACTGGGTAAAGTGCATGTGGTATTACCTATATTATTTCTTACAGCTGCATTGTAAATCTGTAATTGTCAAATATATATACATATACGTGAAATATGTTATCTGCAAATATATATCAAAAATGTTATCTGCAAATCTTCTCAAATCACTAATATAATTCCAGTAAGACATATGCAGCCATAGAAAACTGAGGTGAAATACACTGGGACTAGGAGTAGTTAGATGGATAGCGGGAAGGAAGAAGGTGGCAACAGTTCCAAGTAAAAGAATAGATCAAATAATCCCATTGACATAACCAGTGAATTGTTACCACGACAAGGAAGCCAATACGACAGTCAGTGACCCAGTCCTGATACTGCAACCTTCATTAATGCAAAACAATGTTCTTTTTTTCTTTTGAATCCATTTCTTTTGAAATCACAAAAATAAATGATTTTGTTAATCCAACTTGGCACAAAATAAATTTGTGTAGTATGAGGAATCAGTTGAATACAGTATTAGTGTTTTGTAAAAGTTAAGCGTATGTATGAAAACCAATTTTTTTACTATTGTCATGATTTTTGTTTGTTTTATCTGACCTTATGTTGCTAAAAGCACTTGAGAGAAGTAGGCATGTGAGACTCAATGTTATTGATATATCTAGAAGAATTTGACTAGTTACCTTTGCCAAGTTTAAATTCTAAAGCGATTTAGTTTTGTAAAATATTAGTTTTTATTAATTATGTAACAGTAGTAAATATTTAGAGGAATAATTTAATATATATTTAAAGCTAAATACATTAATTATCAAAGCAAAAAAAAAAAAGTCAAAATCTCTTTGGACGGTTAAGATTTCAGCGATGTGTCTCAGCCAAGGCTGGCACTCGTACTTGCTGAAGGATTAATTCCAAGAATCTGGGGGCCTCCCTTCAGAACTAACTATCTCCTACAAAATCAGTAATTTGTATTTCTCCAAGTATTAGTTGTATCAGAACAAGCACAGCACCTGGCATGAAGCAGCTGCTCCATAAAAGTGGGTAGAATGGTTTATTTTACTATAGACATACAATGTAGCTGAACTTCTTATTCTGAACTAGAACTTCCAAATACAACCTGGGAAAGGTTTCATCACCATGAATGGACATGCTAGAACCACTATACGTTTGCAATCTCCTAAGTGGTAATGAGATCAATAGTTACCCTTGTGACAAAAATGTAAAAGAGGGGGCGCCTGGGTGGCACAGCGGTTAAGCATCTGCCTTCGGCTCAGGGTGTGATCCCGGCGTTATGGGATCGAGCCCCACATCAGGCTCCTCTGCTATGAGCCTGCTTCTTCCTCTCCCACTCCCCCTGCTTGTGTTCCCTCTCTCACTGGCTGTCTCTATCTCTGTCAAATAAATAAATAAAATCTTTTTAAAAAAAATGTAAAAGAGAAAACAATCAGCCTGATTCTGATGTTGCCCAATTGAACTGCAGTCCTGTGTACTGTTAATCTAACACAATGATACGCTTTGAGCAGGGCCGCCCATGCTGGTAACTGGGAGCGACTAAGCTCCTGGCACAGCTATGCAGAAGTCTAGGCAACTCCTAGAACTGTACACGATACAAATTGCAGAGACCAGAGAGAATGAACCCTCAGCTAGAGGTTGAAGGTGAGAAAAAGGATCCAGTTTAAAAACGAGTTTATTTTTAAAATTTTTTAAAATGTTTTTTTATTATATTATGTTCCCTGGTTTCCGATGTAAAGTTCGATGCTTCATTAGTTGCGTATAACACCCAGTGCACCATGCAATCCGTGCCCTCCTTACTACCCATCACCAGGCTATCCCCTTCCCCCACCCCCTCCCCTCTGAAGTCCTCAGTTTGTTTCTCATAGTCCATAGTCTCTCATGCTTCATTTCCCCTTCTGATCACCCCCCCTTTCTTTATCCCTTTCTTCCCCTACCGAATCATCCTAGTTCTTATGTTCCATAGATGAGAGAAATCATATGATAATTGTCTTTCTCTGCTGACTTATTTCACTTAGCATAAAAAGGAGTTTAAACCTGAACCAAGTAATGTAATGTGAGACTATATCTCTAAGTCCAGTGATCAAAAGTTGGATTGTAGATGCCTTCACACTGGTCTAAAAATTAGATATGCATTGGAAAAGACTCTGAATGCCTGGTGGAAAGAGACAAAGATGAAATTACTGTGAAGTTGTACACATATTACACCTTAAATTATTTCATGCTTAGAGTTGTTCTGGGGGCAGAATCCCAAGAGTAAAGTGTTCTGAAGCCCTCAACCGCCTCACCCCCTAAATTTATATTCTCTGCAAGGGCCAGAAAAATTTACATAAAACAAATCTGGCAGAACTGGAGAAGCTTTCTGTCTCCTGGCAGCCCTATGAGTGTCAGGAGATAAATCCTAGCTTATTTACCTTGCATTATGAGACAGTTACAGATGTATTACAGCTCCTCTCAATCACTTAGTTATGGGCTTATTAACTGTCCTAGCAGCTGGAGTAATATCTCACTATTTGAGAAAGAGAGGAGATGTGTTAGTGATTAAATGACTTAACAAACAATCTGTCACTTTTTATGTTTCATAAACCTGAGCACATCTATGAAGGACAAGGAGGTAGATTCCTTAATGTTTTTGATATAAAGCTTATGAGAGTAGAGAAAAGGATAATATCAGGGTATCTCAGATGCCTTTTCTGATTTACATTTAATCTCTAATAAAGCAGAGAAAAATTAGACCTATCTAGAAAATAGGTTCCATATTAGCTATTAAGTGATAATAGAAATAAGAAGTCATGTACATTCACGTTCGTATCTCACGCGTGCCTGTGCGCGTGCACACACACACAAACACAGGTGCGTGCATATGTCATTTAAAGTTCTAGAAGTGAGAAAACAATCATTTTTAGCTACAAGGAAATTGGTTAGCCCCGACTACACAAATCTCATCTTGGCTACGTCACTTGCTACCTGTGTTACATAAACACTGTGATTCTCAGTTTCCCTCTCCATATGATAAGGGTGTACTTACCTCTTAGGCCTATTGGGAAGTACTTACATATTTTTAAAAATACTTAGAACATTGTCTGGAACATAGAAAGCCCACAATAAGTGGAACAATTTTTTTTTAAAATCAAAGGTGAGACCAAAATTAACTTTTTTAGGCAAACCAACCTTTAAGTAAATTTACCATTAATTTGTGGCCATGGGGTAGATTATTTGCAATGTCCTTGGTGCTATTTTGCTATTACTCTTCAGCGGGGTGAATTAGGGCAAGAAGGAGAAATGGATCTGCTCTTTTTATAACAAATTAGCAAGGAATTAGTAGAGGAGCCTCCTTCCCTACCCCCAGAATATCCTGATGGTGTAAAGTTAAGAGGAAAAATAATTTTCCATGTTCGTGCTGTTTGTAAATTAGAGTTTACCACAGTAAATTACTGTTTGTAACTTACAAATCTGTTAACTTCGCTACAACATTTTTAACAGCTAAATGGACAGGAAAAAATCTTACTTTGTGAGCATTCTCTCTTACTTTCTTCCATAATTGAACTCTGTTGGTTAATGCAGAGTAGCTGAAAGAATGAGTCCTTGAATTGTGACATCACCGTGTATTTAAAGGACATTTTCTTACCAACAGTATGATAATAATTTTAAATCTGGTTTCAATGAGTACATCACAGAATCTCAAGGGTCTAAATTAAGCTGACTGTTAGTTTGAATAAGAAAAAAAAACAAAAGCATTAATCATATACACGACTTCCTGAAAATTTTGCTATGAAAGCTCCACTGGATCTCCTTGTGTTGCTATCATTTTTCACCCAGTGTGTGGTCAGTGCATCACTTGAAGCACAAAATTCTTCACTATGTTAATTGCAGAGTTTGCAAAATGAATGCCAATGTAGGAAAAAGGATCTAAATAACACCACAAAGTGTCACATTGCACGAAACCTTGATGAGAGCAAAAATAAATCTTGAGAGTCTGATTATAAGAGAAGATGCCTGTTTTTCAAAGTCCGCTTAAGATCATGTTTGTGTGTGTGTGTTCACCTACATTTGAAGAATTCCTGATAAATCTCTCTTACTCATCTCTCTATTGTTTTGTTTTTATTTTTTAAAGATCTAGGTTGTTTTATGAGACAAAAATCTTACGTACTTCCTCAGCCTGGATGCCCTCAATGATGGCCGTCTCCTTGACACTGGCTCACCTCGGAAGCTGCCGTGCTGACGAGAGTTTGTTTTGATCCTCTCAGTCCTCCTGGGGCCAACCAGTCACTTGCCCTGGGAACGCCACACCCCGTAAGCTTGACGGTGCACCGCTGGGTAATCTGCTACGTGGCCAGAACTTCTGCCTCCTGTACTTGCAAATTTGATGAAACAGCACAAGAGAGGACTTGATGTTCTGAGTTTCTATAGAGAGAGCAAAATGATGCATTCCAGACTATGAAAGAGTTCACTCCCACTGTGGCTAAACTTTGACTTACAGGAAGCAAAAAATTAGAGAACAAGACAAATGGGTTCTCTCTCCTGCCTGCCTTCCACAGAGGCTCAAAGGCATAGTCAATTTCTCCTTGCCATCCTCCAGAGCAGCCCCGTATCCAGCCATGCTCTTGCTAAGAAGCTGCTATATCTCTGGGCAGGGGCCATGAAGGGGACACCGGCGCGGCCCTGCAGTCTGCGGCTTCCCCTCTCTCATTGCTTCACTCTCTTTTCTTCACTTCTGCTGCACTGGGCTGGGTTTCACCTGTGAAACTGCTGCATCGTCACATTTATCACCGCCTCAGGCTCTCTCTTCTAGGGAAACTGGGCAATGACGGTTATATTTTACTTATATTTTTAGATGGGGAGACTTATCATTTTGCTCTTTTTGTCTTCCTAAAGAAAATTGTTATTTTGGGGGATTAAGAACCCTAGCGTTCGAAGTTAAAGTGAGCTGGAATATTGTTATAAGCAATAAGAACCAGTAACTCGATAGGGCCTGGAAAACGACAACAACAACAACTAAATGTCTACTTTCACCTTATTGGGAGACCAAGATAATTCAGAGCAAAGCAATGCATCTATTTATCAATAATCTCAGCAAGAAAGAAAAATACTACCTCTTTAGCAAGACTGATGGCTTTTACTTTTCTGAGAAACACTAGAAAAGGCTAGCCCCTGGTGGTCAGAAGAAGGATGGCTGTTGAAACAAGGATAATCATGTATAGCGCATAGAATCCCTTCAGCAAAGGCAGAAATAAAACATGTGATTCTAAAGGACAGTAAAAACTTTTCACAAAGATAATAAACCCAATTTACTGATTCCAGAACAAGACAAGAGACTGGGCTCATAAACCTGCAGGAGTTTGTTAGCTTTTTTGTTTGTGTGTTTGTTTCTGTTTGTTTCTGGTTTGTTTCTTGGGAAAGGAATGTAATGGGATTCACAGCCGTCTTGATCCTCCAGCTCCACTCCTTGGAGCAAGCAGGGGCTCCTCTACATGTTTCTTCACCTCCCACCCCCTCATCCCAACAGAAAGGACCTATAACATAGCAACCCAACAATTTCCTTTTAAAATATCTCAAATATGTGATTTTAAATGAAATAATCAAGAATACCTTGGCTATCAACTCTCCTCTTTAACTGAACACAAACTATCATGAATCTCAGAGAAGAGGATGAGGAAACACCCCTCAAATTTTAAGGCCCACTGTTTTATTCCTATTTATCTAACAGGCAGTGATTTTACTAAATAAGAAATGAGCCTGAAGGATGGGAGAATATGCCACCCCAAAATAAGCCACTTTGGCATAAGGATTATTTTGAGCTAAAGGCACTTAAAAATCAGCAGATGCAAGAGGGCCATTCTGATTTCCCTCTTCTTCCTGAAAGCAGGAGATTAAAAACTCCCATGTGAAAGACATCCTTTCTGTACCAAGAGGAAAGGAACGTTTTTTGATGTGAGTCAAAGCTGAGAGAATTCTGTACAAACAGACCTTGTTAAAATAATTGTCCTCTTCCCTTAGCCTCCCCATTTATTTTAGTTACCTTTTCACAATTGCCTCTCTTTGTTAAACATAGTATAAAGATCTCTAGATTTCCCCATTCCTTTGGGTCATTTCCTTGTGAGGGCACCTGGGTCAGGTAACACGTACATGAATTTGTCAGCTTTTCTCCTGGCAATCTCTCTTCTGTCCATTGAATTCTTTGGCCCAGATAGAAAACCCAAGAAGGCAGAGGTAAAATTGTGCCTCCCCTGCAGTTTCCATATCCCTTTACCTTCTCACCAGCATGTTTTCACTCCTGCTCAGCTACTGCTTGGGGCAGAATCAGTGGCGACAGCTGCTACTGTGAGCAACTGGAGTCCCTGGCAGCTGATCTGCATAGAAGAGGAGGTAATCAGTGGACACAGGATGCAGCAATCAACGAAATGTTCTTTTCCAATTCTGCGTGGGCTGTTTAGCACTGAAGATTATTTCATGGTTCCAGACTGACTAGAGAAGCAACAATGATATAAAAGGGAATAGTCAGCTTATGTTTTCACATAAAAAATGAAAAGTGTTTATGACCCCCCTAAATGATAAATACATGGTCTCCATCCTACTGCAGCATTTGACACTTTTCCCTTTGAAATTTTTTCTTACTGTGTTTTTTGAAAGGCTCTTCTCTCCTTGATTTGCATTGATTTCACCCAGTAAATACTAATTTTCTCCAGGATTCTAATCTTAACCCTGTTTAAATAATGTAGATGAAGAGGCTGACATAGTGTCTATAGACCATAAATAACGCCTTCTTTCCTCCCTTCTCTTCAGACTCTCCCCTCTCAGCTTTTGTGGGCTTATCTACCACCAGCCATTCAATGGCCATCTCCATTAGGAGACTGAAAATCTGTCTCCAGTCCCCAAACCTCTACAAAGGCCCAGGCCCATATAGATAAATGTCTTCAATCACTTTCTTAAAGTTTTCTGTCATCTCACACTCAACTTCCACCAAACTGAACATTTTTATCCCCCCTCCCTAAAAATCTTCCCTCTCCTGTGCTTCCTAGAGCTGTATAAATTATTGTAATTATTTGCCACTAACACTAAAAAGATTTTTATCCTCTTAAAGTTACTCATTTTCTCTTCTCTCTATTTTCACTGCTTCTGGTCTATTCCATTCCCCTTCCCCATATTTTCACACCAGCACAAGAGCATCTAACACTTGTCCCCGCTTCCTGTCTCCCTCAACACCAAGGTAGCCATCCCTGTGCATCAGAATTACATTTTTATAATCCTTTCCATATCATCCTACACATCTGCGCAGAAGTCATCTGTAGTTCTGCTCTTTGCCAGTTGCACCAGTCTCTAGTTACTGTTCTTGATATATCCATGTCACAGCATCATTGTCGAGATTTCTTCTGCCTGAAATTCCACCCCTCTGACTTGATAAAATCCACATCACCATGAAAACCCTAACTCAACTTTCTTCTTTCCACTGAAACTTTCCCAGACTTCCTTGTTCAGCATGATTCACCACTGCTTTCTCTATATTCCTCCAGTAATCCATCAAACCTTTTATAAACTTTAAGAAATGTGTATGATTAATGAATGCATTACAGTCTTTCTTCAATTCATCTTCAGCTTAAGTTTTTTCAATTACAATTTCTACTGCACTGTTTCACTGGCCTGTTTATATGTACCGATCTCCCTTCCTAGATATGTTAGAGAAAAAAAGCAAAATTCTTTACACCTTCTTATACTCAGTGTCTACCACCAATATTTTGCTTATAGAAGGTCCTGATAATATTGTTTATCAATAAGTTTCATTACACAAGAATTCAAACTAGGTAGTTTGACCTTTTGTGTAAGCATCTCAGTTATTTTTTTGATAATTCCTCTTCATTGCTTAATTGTATATCCCTTATTACTGACACTTGGGAAACAGACCCCAGCCTTTCCAGCTCACATGAGAAGTGACTGAAACTGATGAATATTGAGGGAAAATATTAATGTAATTAACCATATAAATATTTTTCTCTTAATCAGAAGATAGGCTAAAAAAAAAAATATATATATATATATATTTTTTTTTTTTTTTTTGAGAGAGGGAGAGAAAGGTTGGGAGGGGCAGAGCAAGAGTGAATCTCAAGCAGGCTCCATACCCAGTGCAGAGCCCTGAGGCAGAGATCAATCTCACAACCCTGAGATCATGACCTGAGCTGAAATCAAGAGTCAGATGCTTTACCAAGTGAGCCGCCCAGATGCCCCTAAAAATGCTTTCTTGAGATAATTTACTGTTTTACTTTTTTATTTGATGAACTAGAGTAAACCCCTCACAGTTAAAATATTACCTATTTACTTACTTTATTTTATTAGTTTATTTTAATATGCCAGATATAACAGAATGTTTCTTGTTGGCAGGTTACAGCGTGCAAAGTCAAGTAAGATGTTGCCTCTACCCCCAAGATATTCACAGGCTAGTACAGACCCAGACATGTAAACAATTAACATCCAAAGCCAAATTAATGAAGTGATAAATAGAGGTATAGGAAGTGCTGTGAAAGAGCAAAATAGGAAAAATTAGTTTAAACTGAGAGCAGGAGTGATGTGGTGACATATGTTGTTCCTGACTTAACGCTCTCTCATAAGAACAGCTAATGGCTCTTCAAGAACAAAACATCCCTGAGACAATCCTAGAATACAGGGGTGAGGCTGAAGCACCTCCCCGCTCCCTGCACCACAGAGTTCAAGACAGACAGCATTAGAAGGGTGAGAGAAGTGGCTACACATTGACCTCATTGCTCCTCCTGCAAGCACAGCACCATGTGGCGAGTTCTCCTCTGAGCCTCTGGTTCCTCCAGTGAGAAAGAGAATTCTGAAGGAACAACCAGCAGCCCCTATGCCACACCCCTCCCCTGCCCCGCCCAGCAATGTGTGTTTCTTTGCAAGAACCCCTACCCTGATCTCACATCATGGAAATTGTAGGGGAATCTGTGGGGCTCAACCACTGGGAATGAAGACTGTGATGGAGAAGGGGAAAGGGCTTGCAACAAGCCAGCACAAGGTTCTTGGTAGACTGGCTTCATACCGGCAGTGCTCATACCAACCAGAGGCTTTGCTTATCTGCAGAACCAAGTTAGGAGCGCACTCTGACCAAGGAACTCAGCTAGGTACAGATCTGCCTGATTCAGATCCTCAAATAAGGAGTTTCACTGGCAATAGCACCTGGTTTTCCATGCCTGGGCAAAGAGCTGAATGACAGCCCCACCCGCTGTGAACACGGCCCCATATGACCAGAAGGGCTACAGACAAATCCTGGAAGCTGTGAGGCCCAGCGGCACTTGGGCTGAGAGATGGGCAAGCAGGGCTGATCATCTGCAGAGCAAAGTCAGTATCAGGTGCAGAATGTTCCCATGCTATGCACAGGAAGAGGAATGATTCATAGCCAGGGCTGAGGATAGCTCCTGGCTCTTCCTGACTGGAAAGCCTGCTTGGGAAATTGAGAGTAGCCAGGAGTGGCTCTCTTCCCTCCTGCCCAGGCAAAATGCTGAGAAACAGCCTCCCACACTGTGGAGAGTGTGTTCTGGCCCCATCTGACTAGAAGTGTTGCCAAAACCACCTGGAAGTTGTGCTGTTGGTACTTGAGCCAAAAGGTGGGTAGAGCTAATAATTTGCAGAGCAAAGCCGTGACCCTGTTTGGTCAAGGAACTTGGAGTACAGGTCAGCTTGAGTTAAGACAACAAAGACATTTAGAGTTGCTTCTGCTGCACCCCAGCAGGGAGTTTAATTCATAGTTCCATCCATTGCTGAATACAACCTACAGCTTGTTCAACCAGGAAAACTAACTAGAGCATATGAGAAGTTGCATAGCCCATTCAAAAGTCCTAGGTACAGTAGCACTTGAACAGAGAGCACAACTCAGGGCTTCCTTCTCCTATGGAGCAAAACCAGTGGTCTCACCTGGCCAGGGAATTCAGCACTCTGGACTGATTTGGGTCCCCAAACAACAAGCTGTACAGGTCCTGGGTTCCATCCAGCTATCCCGCCCTCCCTATGAATTAGGGAAACTAATTCATAGCCCCATCTACTACTGAATATAGTACCTCGTCCCAAACACCTAGTAAGGCTGACCAAAACAATGTAGGCAACCATGAAGACCATCCTTCAGCCTCACTTGGGTAAGGAACCAAGCTAGCAGTCCTATCCAACTATTTTCAGCCAGTGGCACACTCTTCCATCTCCATCCTCAGAGCTTGAACAGTTGCCTCTCCCAAAACCAGAACATAACAGCAGGCCCCACCTACCCAAGGACATGACCCGTAGACACACCCAGAAATTAATAGCTGACTGGTAAAAAGCTGTCTCTGACAAAAGAAATCGGTTAAGTCTGGAAGAGGAGCTCAATTACTCAAATATGCAGATACCAATGTAAGCAATCAAGAATCATGAAAAATCAGGTAAATATGACTCCAAAAGCATACTAATCTGTTATTAGCTATACAGTATGTTTTAAATCATGTAAGTTGTAACAGTAATAACCTAAAAAAATGAGAGTGAGAAGTATAAGTGTAAAGTATATGAATTTATGGAAATTATTATAAGTATTGAAATTATTATCAGCATAAGTAAGGTGTTATAAATTTAAGACATTTTGTGTAAGCCTCATGGTAAACACAAGGGAGAATCCTGTAGTTATTACACAAAAGAACACGTTAAATCAAAGCATGCTAATACCAAAACACATCCTTACCTATCAATAATTGCTTTAAACATAAATGATTAAATTATCCAATTAAGTACATAGAAAGCCTGGATGGATTAAAGAAAACAAAACAAAACACCAAGATCCAACAATATGCTGCCTACAAGAGATTCACTCAGTTCTTAAAGACACACATAGTCTGAGAGCAAGGGAATGAAAAAAGATATTTCAAGCAAATCATAACCAAAGAGGAACAAGAGTATCTATATACTTACATGAGACAAAACAAGACTTTGATGAAAAATGGTAAAAAGAGACAAAGGTCATTACATAATAATAAATGGATCAATACATAAAGAAGATGTTCACAACTGTAAATATGTGTTCAAAATTAGAGCGCCTAAATATATAAATCAAAAATTAATAGAGCTAAAAAGAGAAATAAACAGTAATACAATAACAGTTGGGTGCTTTAGTCCATTCTCAATAACAGATAGACCATGCAGACAGAGAATCAATAAGGAAACAGTGGATTTGAACAACATTGTAGGCCAAAGGGACATATATAGAACAGACATATATAGAACATTTTATCCAACAACAGCAGAATACATATTCTTCTCAAGCATACATGGCACACTTTTTTTTAATATACACTATATGTTAGGCCACAAAACTGGTCTTAGGAAATTTAAGAAGATTGAAATCATATCAAATATCTTCTCTAAGAACAATAGCATGAAAATAGAAATTAAAACAAAAGAAAGGTTGGAAAATTGACGAACACATAGAAATGAAATAACACTTCTAAAAAATCAAGGATCAAAGAAGAAATTAAGGAGAGGACAAATGGAAACACAACATACGAGAACTCGCAGGGTGCAGTTCATGGTGATAAACACCTACATTAAAAATCAAGAAATATCCCAAATAAACAGCCCAACTCTACACCTTACGGAACTAGGAATAAAGAGAGAGAGAGTGAGCAAACTGAGCCCAAAGTTAGCAGAAGAAAGGAAACACAGAAAACAAAGAAAAGGTTAACCAAACTAAGATTTAGTTTTTTGGAAAAAAAAAAAAAAGGCAAATCCTTCATTAGACTATCCAAGGAAAAAAGAGGACCAAAATCAACAGAATTATAAATGAAAAAGGAGGTATTGCAACTAGTAACAAACAAACAAATTCAAAGGATCATAAGAGACGTCTATGAATAATTATACACCAAAAAACTGAACAACCTAGAAAAAAAATTTTAATTCTTAAAAACAACTTACTAAAACGGAATCAGGAAGAAATAGAGAATCTCAATAGACCAACTACTAGTGAGGAGACTGAATTGGTAATAAAAAATCTCCCAGGGAAGGAAAGCCCAGGACCAGATAGCTTCACTGGTGAATTTTACCAAAAATGTAAAAATTTAACACCAATCTTTCTCAAAGTCTTCCTAAAATTTGAAGAAGAAGGAATACTACCAAACTCATTTTATAAGCCAGTATTATCCTGATACCAAAACCAGAAAAAGACAATACTAGGAAAAACAAAACAAAACAAAACAAAACAAACAAAAAAACTATAGACCAATATCCTGATGATTATAGATGTAAAAATCCTCAACAAAATATTAGTAAATTGAATTCAACAACACATTAAAAAGATTATTCAGTGTGATCCAGGGAAATTATTCCTGGAATGCAAGAATAACTCAACATATGCAAATCAATCAAGGTAATACGTTACATTAATAGAATGAAAGAAATAAATCATATAATTGTCACAATAAATACAGAAAAATAGTTTGACTAAATTCAACAACCATTTATAATTTAAAAAAAAACTTAAGAAATTAGGCATAGAAGAAACATATCTCAACAAAATAAAGTTCATATATGGCAAGCCCACAATTAACATCATACTCAATAGTGAAAGATTGAAAGCTTTCTCTCTAAGATCAGCAACAAAACAGGGATGTCCATTTTCACTATCTCTATTCACCATAGTACTAGAAGGCCTTATAGTTAAAGCAGTCAGGCAAGAAAAAGACATAGAAGATATCAGAATTGTAAAGGAAAAAGTAAAATTATCTCTGTTTGCAAATGACATGATTTTATATATAGAAAATGCTAAAGACGCAACCAAAACACTGTACATCTAATCAATGAATTCAGTAAACTTGAAGAATGCAAAAATTAACATAGAAAATCAGTAGCATTTCTATACACTAAGATCAAATTTTCTGAAAAAGAAATAAAGATGGATTCCTGTCTCACACTAATGAATCATTGAACACTACGTCAAAAAATAATGATGTACTATATGCTGGCTAATTGAACATAATAAAAAAATAAAAATAAATAAAAGACAATGAAGATAAAAAAAGAAATAAAGAAATTGATCCCATTTACAAGAGTATCAAAAACAATAAAATACTTAGAAATAAATTTAAGGAGACAGTGATGAAAGAAATCCAAGAAGGTACAAATAAGTGGAAAGACAACCCATGTTCCTAGTTAGAAGGATTAATATTTTAAAAATAACAATACTATCAAAAGCCATCTACCAATCTAATACAATTCCTATCAAGATTCTAATGACATTTTTTACAGATGTAAAACACTCCTAAAATTTATATGGAGCCACAAAAGACCCTGAATAATCAGAGAAATCCTGAGAAAGAAGAATGAAGCAGGAGGCACCAAACTTCTTAATTCCAAGCTATATCATAAAGCCACGGTCAGAAAAATAGAATGGTACTGACATAAAAACAGATAAATAGATTAATGGAACAGAATTGAGAGCCCAGAAACAAATCCAAGCATATACAGTCAACTAATATTTGACAAGGGAGCCAAAAATATTTAATGGAAAAAAGACACTTCATAAAATGGTGCTGGGATAATTGAATACTCAGATGTAAAAGAATGAAACTGGACCCATATCTTATATCACTCACAAAAATTAATTCCAAATGGATTAAAATGCACTCCAAATGGATTAAAAACTTAATCCCAAATGGAGTAAAATGTAGACATGAAACCATAAAATTCCTAGAAGAAAACATAATAAATCTCCTTGATGTGGATCTTGGTAATGGTTTTTTTGATATGACACCTAAAGCACAAACATCAAAATAAAAATAAATAAGTGAGACCATATTAAACAAAAATCTTATTCACAGCAAAAGAAACAATTAACAAGGCAAAAAGACAAGCTACAGAATAGGAAAAAAAAATTTGCAAACCATATATTTGATAAGGACTTAATACCAAAAATACATAAAAACCTCATATAACTCAATAGCAAAGAAATAAATAAACCAATTTAAAAACTGGGCAAAGAACCTGAAGACATTTCTCCAAAAAAGTTATGTAAAAGGCAAACAAGTACGTGAAAAGATGCTCAACATCATTGTCATGAGGGAAATGCAAATTAAAACCACAGTGAGATATGGCCTTGCATCTGTAAAATGGCCATTATCAAAAAGACAGGAGATACGAATGCTGGTGTGAATGTGGAGAAAAGGAAACCCCCATGCACTGGTGGAATTGTAAATTGGTATAGCCACCCCAGGAAACAGTACGGAGGATTCTCAAAACAGTTTAAAAAGATCTACCATATGCCCCAATAATTCCATCTCTGGGAATATATCCAAAGAAAATGAAAACACTAATTCAAAAAGATATCTGTGTCCCCATGTTCACAGCAGCATTATTTACAATAGCCAAGACACACAAGCAACCTGAGTGTCCATCAACGGATGAATGGATAAAGAAGTTTGGTATATATTTACAATGGAATATAATTCAGTCATTAAAAATGAAACCATCATGTGTTTACCTTAATCTTATATGGTATTCTATGTCAATGATATCTCAGTAAAACTGGAAGAAAAAAATGAGAATATACTTCATAAAGGAGTTGGCCATTTAAAGGATGCTTGCCAAATCAGGCCCTAATTCTTGGCCCATTTGTAACAATGGTACTCGTTGGATACTCTCATGGGAATTGGTGGGTTTTCTCACTCAAACGGCAACTGGTTTATTTCTGTTTCATCCGTTCTGTCATGTCATCGAATAATACCACCTCACATATTATTTTTACTTGTTATTTGTCGTTTGAGCATTGTGGAGTTAGGCACTCTTAAATGCTACTTAACAGAACATGTAGAAGCTTCCAGTCAATTACCTGCAGCAACGCTATTAACCTAGCATTTCTGCACTCACGATCATTTGCAACAGATGATTAGAGAATGATTTCCAAAAGTACTGCAGACTTCACTGATCATTTTTTCCTCATGAATTTCTTAGAGGTACTAAAAAAATAGTTGTTTTGAGGTACTTCAACCCACCTTAAGTAAATATTACATCTCATCAATCTATAAGTAAAAATTAGTTATACATAAACAGTCATTCATTTATTGTATACTTGGAATATTAATGGTCCACCTCTTTTGTAGATTACTTAAAAGTGTGATCCTTTAAAAAAAATAGTTAAAAAGGAACTTCTCTAATACTGATTTCTAAGGCAATTAAAATAGTCACATTACCTTATTTTATATTTTATGTTATCAGTATAAACATAGTAGGATGTTTTTAAATGTTTCAAATTATTTACAAGTTTTTTTCTACATTCCTGACCCAGTACCAATTTCCACAATAGAATTTATGATCCCTTTTCCTACAATCAATGGACATAGGGAATCTCATTCTTAGAATAAATTTATTCTTAGAATAAATTAAAATCTAGAAATGTATCAATCAAAAGCAGACTCCTACAAACTGGAAGAAGTAATAATTTTGCTGGAATAGGTAGAGAATAAGAAAAATATGTGCTGTTCTTTAAGTGTGTTCAGTTATGAATTATTTTCCTAAGCCTCTGAAATTTTAAAGACATTCTATGCATCATTAAGGTACTTACGCCAACGAAAGGTAAATGATTAAAGAAACTTCCTAAATAACATCTCCCACAAGGAATATCAAACAGACATAATGATTATTAAAGTATTAGCTTCTCATTAAGAGGCAGTGCTGATTAATGGAACTGTTATTTGAATCTCAATAATTCTCTTGTTGGGCGAGATATGTTAAGTCTCTGCTTCATGTTTTATGTTTTCTTAAGCATAAATCATGCATACGATGCTTCCAAAAAAGCTTCAAAGAGTATAGCACCTTGTATAGGCATTCTAGGAGACAGCTGTGACTAATTAAAGTAGTGGTCATGTCATTTGATAATAACAATATTTATGATTTTTTTGCTTCTGCATATATTATGCATTGCTTAATCCATTTCAGAAGCTTTGGAAAGCCTGGGATAGAAAGGAGAAAGAAGTACAGCTTATGACTCATTTACTCTACCTTAGATTAGACTCCTATTCACCCTACTGGAAGCTCCTGTTAGTTGGAGGAGAAGACATTAGAACAAGTACTCTCTGCTTTTATCTTTATTTTTTCATGGAATAGCAAGAATCAGGGAATATAGGGAATATTAAAATGCTTTCCCAAGAGGGAAAGCAAAATCCTCAGTTTCACTATTAATGAGAAAGCTTCTTGCGAACTTCTACTGGACCTGTTTCTAACTCACTGAGACAAGTATGTCTGGGTCCAATTATGGTGGTCAAACCTTTTTCAGTATTAACTCTTGTAGACATTGTGCTATGTGCTATATACATGCACTCTTATTTGCCCTTCGTAAGCTCCCCATAAAGTAGACATCCTTATTAATCTCAACTTAACCTCATTTCACAGATCAGGAAAATGAGTTAGGAGAAGTCACGCTGCCTATCTAATGCCACAAAACTATTAAGTAATAGCATGAAGAATCCAGTCTAGGGTCTTAGCTACGTAGTATACATCCAGGATGTTCCTACCTGCCAGTAGGTCCAGAAAGGCATCATTGTCCACATGATCCCATTAAATGATTTCCTTAAGTTTGCATTATATTTTGTTTAATTCTCTTAAGTTTGTCTAACGATGATATAAATGACAATGGTGGGGCAGTTTTGTAAACATCCTATCTATCAATTTTATACTTTGTTCACTTTCAACTTCTTGTTTCCTCCTTTTCAAATGGTACATATTAGCAGGCATTTCCAGACTTTCACATACCTGGTGGAAGATAAAGAAAGACATTAGATCCTTTTTATTGCTTTTAATGGAACTCAGAAAAGGAGAACCAGAAAATCATCCCCATGGTTTTAACCTTGTAATAAGAGAAAAATATAATCAAGTTTGTATCCTGATATTTCCACTTTTCATGCCATCTATCATGGATTACATTTTCCTAGGATAGTGGTAACATTAAGGACTTAAAGTCACAGGTAAAGTGACAGAAAGAAAGAAAGAAAGAAAGAAAGAAAGAAAGAAAGAAAGAAAGAAAGAGAAAGAAAGAGAGAGAGAGAAAGAAAGAAAGAAAGAAAGAAAGAAAGAAAGAAAGAAAGAAAGAAAGAAAGAAAAGAAAGAAAGAAAGGAAGGAAGGAAGAAAGAAAACCCAGCAGGACTGACCTTTCATACTCCTTCAACCATAAGAACATTCGGGAGAAAGACAAAAAGCCCATTATTTATAAATCATTATTCTTATTATAATCCATATTTATAAGGCTGTGAGATTCTGCAAATGATTTGAATTGAGGTCATTAGTTATCATTTTTTAAAATTAAATTTGAAGATGAATTAGGATGGTCAAAATTTCTTAGCTAACCTAAAGTTAAACAAAGGAAAATAAATTTCAAATGACTCAATTTCCTGGTCAATCCATTTGTCTTAACCCTGGGGAAGAAGCATGACCTAGAAGACAGAATCAACTTGTGACATTAGTTGGAAGGAGGGAGAAAGAGTACCCCATTTAATTCCTGATGATTTTTTACATTCATTTTATTTTTTAAATTTTTTATTATGATATGTTAGTCACCATACATCATTAGTTTTTGATGTAGCACATTCATTCTAAGCCAACATCTGACTATAATTTTTCTTGTACTATAGATGAAAAGGACTGCTGGAAGGGTGTATGATTTGACCTTTTGCATCTTTATATGTACAAAAAATTATTGATTGCATGTGTGAGAAAATAGCTTAAATGTTACTCCGACAGTATGAAGGATGACCAAAAATAGCAATGGCTGAGAGGTACAGCTATCTGTGTGTAGCCATGGAAATTCTAGTCCTAGATGTTTACTCTCACCCCAGGAAGAGCCCAACATTTTCTTAAATATAGTAGTTCTCAGAAATACAGCTCCTTCTGGCTGCCTGTCCATTCGTTCCTGCCGAGGGTGAGGCCTGATAAGAATTTGCCCATAGGTGAGCCAAGTCACATTAAATGTATGTCCTTTTTCAGAAGTTCACCAAGTGCCCTCCCAACCAATGAGAGAAGGAAAAAATGTGTGCATTTTGATTTTTAAAACTAAACAGAAGTAGACAGGTAACCCATTGTATTTGAAGGTGATGGATTCCAAATACAGAAATTTTCATTGCTGCAAGGAGAAAGAATGAAATAGTTACAGAGAAACACCCTAGTCTGGAAATTCATGATAGCATAACTTTATGGGAAACCAGGCATCACCCACTGTCCACCCTAATGTTCTGGATGAGCCAATAAGAGACTGGGAAAGTGAAGTAACATGTGTAAGGGCAAAAACGTGACAGATTAAAACTGAAATAAAAATTTCCTGACCACAAAGCAGTGCTGCCTTCATTACACTACTCTCTTTAACTCACTTCTTCAGGAACACTACCCCAGTCATACATAGGTCTGAGCTCTGAAAACTACTTTGTTGAACTCTTTGGAACTTTCTTGAAAGAGAAAACGGTTTTAAGCACTCTCCGTACGTCGAAGTCAATGGCATAGTGTGTGTGTGTGTGTGTGTGTGTGTGTGTGTGTGTGTGTATGTGTATGTGTGTGTGTATAGATAAAATCATTGTAGTCAAATCAATGTGTTAATGACATAGGACTAGAAAGACAATTCAGTGGAACAGAATAAAGAATCCAAAAATAGATCTCAATATATATGATAATTTAATAAGTGATACAGATGGCATTTTAATGGGAAAAGATAGATTAGCACAACTGACTATAAACCTTTGGAAGAAAATATATGTTGGCTCCTATACCTGTTAGGATTGGTTTTCAACTTTAAGTAACAGAAGCCTTGTTATACAGTAGCTTAAACATATGTAGGGTTATTTTTTCACATAAGTCTGGTGGAGTGTAATTCTGCCCATGCCAGCTACTCAAGGACACAATCTCCTTTCTATTTATCTTTCTGCTCCACCTTCCTCGGTGTGGTTTTCATTCTCATCATGGCAAGATAGCTTCAGAAACTGAAGGCGTAATATCCAAATTACAGGCAAGCAAGATGGGCGAAAGGGAATAAGGAAAAGAGTTTTCATGGGGTTTTCTGTTTGCCTTTAACAAGCTTTTGATTTTACTCAGAAAAGTGCCTTTGCCAGGGACTTTTGCCAATAGCCCAGCCAAGGTCATATGGCCCTGAAACTGCAAAGGAGCCTGAGATAGCAAATACTAGCTTCTATCCATAACAGAGAAATGCCGGGAGATGGGATTTGTGGCATTGCTATAGAATAAGCCAACCCACAGAATCTGCCACATTTTTTAAAAAAGTAAACTTTAGGTACATTAAATAATAGAATATAAATTAAAGTAAAAGTTTATCTAAAAATTAAAAAAATATTTTAAAAATTTAAAAAAAAATATGTCCATCAAGGAGTAGGGGAGACATTCTTAAGTCTGAAAAATTATACATAATAAAAGAAATAAAAAAATACTTATTCAACAATACACTTTTTCATTTTTTAAATTTTATTGTATTTTTTATTATGCTCAATCAGCCAACATAAAGTACATCATTAGTTTTTGATATAGTGTTCAATGGTTCATTAGCTGTGTATAATACCCAGTGCTCATCACCACACATGCCCTCCTTAATACCTATTTTTTAATTAACAAAAAAACATAAACAGAGTTAACAAACAAACAAAACATTCAGAAAATATCTGTTATATGGTTGGCAAACACAGACACATAGACAAACACACGCACTTAACACAAATAGTCCTTAAAAATATAAGAGCGATAAAAAGCCCAAATGAATAAATGGGCACAAGATATTGGTTGAATAATTCATAGATGAGTAAATTGAAAGAGCAAAATAACATAAAAAGATGCTCAACTTCCTCAGTCATCAGCAAAATGCAAATTAGTTTAACAATAAAATATCACTTTATATTTATTAGACCTGCAAACATTTTCTAAAAAGAGAGAGATACCTCCTGTAGTCAGAAGCCCAGCAAAAGGATATTCTCTTCCCAGTGGTGGAAATGTCAAGTTCTATATCCTTCTCAGAAACCAATCTGGCAGCATCTTTTAAAATCTGAAATACACACTTGACCTTAGAAATAGCATTCTTAGGAACCTAATAAAAGTAAAAGCATTACTATGTAAGGCTATAGCCACAAGATCTTTAATTGAAATATTGTTCATAGTGCTAAAAACTGGGGGGAAAGTTTAACATCAACCAACAGGAAAAGGGTTGGTTAAATTATGTTATATTTACATTTTGGAATGATATGTAACCCACTATAAAAAATTAAAATTTTACCAATTGACTTGAAACATTTTCATAATTTTTGAGTGAAAAAAATGTGCAGAAAAAAAACTTGTGATCATCCCATTTTGAACAATACTAAATATATATATGCATAGACTTTTGTGTGTGTATGTGTGTATATATATATATATATGTTTGTATACAGTTATATAAATGTGAAGAAAATGTGTAAGAAAATATGTTGGTGTTAACATATGTGACAGAGCTGAGGGGTGATCTAGGTGAAGGGTAGGAGGAGATAACACTTACCCAAGTAAAAAAAGAAAAAGAAAAATATCACTAATAACAACTATATAACAGCAGATATGATCTGCCACTAAGTGTGCATTCATGTAAAATTATATTTATTTAAATACAAATATATGTTTAAATTAAAAAATTAAAATAGCAACATGGTCGCTTTGGTGTAGAATAAAGGTTGTGACCATACCTAGAATACTGAATGTGGTTCTAAGCAAATATAAAAGGCATTAACAAAAAAGAAAAGAAAAAGAAAAAAAGAAAAGAAAAAGAAAGAAAAGAGAAAGAGAAAGAGAAAGAAAAGGAAAAAAGAAAAGAAGAAAGAATCATGAAAAAAAATGAAATCATCAGTGACTGGAGAAACATCAATTCTTCTAGAATTCTAGGAAAATAAGGATTAAGATGGACTAGGTTCCTCCTTTTTCTTTTAGCGAACTGCCTTCCCTTCTCCCTCATATTTACCACCCCCTTTAAAGACAAAATAGTAATTAGTGGACTGAAATTCCCCAACTTCCTACTTCTGTACCTATAAACTTAAACCTGTTTCCACACATTCCTCGTTCCCTCCATCTACAGCTAAGCCCTCACCCCAAACTCTGAGATTCGACACACACTGCTCTTTCTTAGGAAATGCCTTCTATGTATTGTCTGTCCTTCTCCTTTCACATCTTCAACTTATCCCTCTTTGGGTTGTTTGTTGTTGTTGTTTTAATTAGTCCTTTCCTATAAATCTTTTATTTTTTTTTAATCCAAGTCTAGGCTGGAAAATGTAGAAAATGAGTCTGTAACATTTTGCACATCTGAAAACAAGAAAATTATCAAAAACTACTGAGGACTTGTCAAAAGGACAATAACTTTAAGAGGTTCCCATTGTTCAAACATGGTACAATTTAAGCATCAATCAGAATAATAGCTGTAATGGGTAGAAACTTGTGAAGCCATTTAAAATCCTTGTGTTCATAATAATCATTTTTGAAAAAAAATTCAAAATGCTCTGGTCACTTTTGAAGGATGTCAGATAATCCACTTATAATTTTGAAGCTGGTCAATAAATGAAACCAATCACTTGTTCCCTATTTATAGAAATTATACCTCAGAGTAACCAAAGAGTTAATGAGGAAGAGTCTCATTTACAGACTTATTCCAGCTAATGAATGAAATGGGAATACAGAATTGAAATATCATGTTTTGCCACTCTTAATAATTTAATAGATCCAGGTGAAGTTTCTCAAAGGCTGCTGATTTCACAATAAAAAGGACAATGAGACATTTTGTACCTCCAGATAAAAGGAAAAAACACAACCTATGAAGCAGTCTTTAAAAATACTTGAACTGCAATAAGATCAAGAGTCCAGCACTAAGTACCAACCTAAAGAAACTGTGGAGGATAGAGGAGGGTATTACATAGTACAGTTCAGCAATCAGCAATATCTAAACCATGAACCATTCTGCAGCACAAATGGTCCATTTTCTCAAAAAATTCAATAACAAGAAAAAGAAGGGGTAAGGGAGAAGAAACCTAAACTTTAAAAGAGATATGGAAGGATTCCTCTCTATGTGCCAAAGGAGAACACATCCTATTTCCAATTGGAAGCCTCTTGCCCATTGGTGGTGGGTCTGAAGGGCTGGTCAAAGTATAGACCATGGCCTGGTTCTGGTCCAAGATCGATACCTATTTATAGAGCAGTTCCTCTCGAAGAAGAACTGAGGGCTGACTAAACAACTTCTGTATAATAAAAGATAGAGATACCACATAGAGAATGACAAGAGAGACAAAGACATGGTAATGAAGTCTGACACTGTGAACTGCAGTAGGGAGGAATAGCACTGAGGACTGTAAGCAGATTTTTCTGCTCTGGGGCAGAGAAAAGCCAGGATTTAAAAGAGCAACTGGTACATAAAGATCCATCCTTAGAACTCCACCAAACAGAGGACAGCTGAGGGAACTCTATCCAATTTAAATGGCTGTGAGCACCACAGTTTATGATCCCCCTCCATCATAGAAGTAGGGTCCAGATGTCATAGCTGGCCTGCCACCTTAGTAAGCCCCAGAGCCCTGGTGCACACCAGTGCTGGATGCCCTGGGGCACAGAAAAAAAGCCAGGGTTTAAAAGAACAACTAGAATATGAAGGAACTAGCTCTAGAATTTTGCCAAATAGCAGGAGAGCTGCTGAAACTCTGCATTGGGAGGGCTGGTGAGTGCCAAAGTTTATATTCCCCATCCATCTTGATAGCACGAATGAGAGAAAAGTTCAGGTGCCATAGGCAACCTACTCCCTCAGTGAGCCCCAGGCCCCTAGCCCACACTGGCCCCAGCATTCCATCAAGGCATCCCCAGGATGGGGCACATGGGGACAACCCTAGTAAGCACTCAATATATTTCCAGGCATTATGCCAAGGTAATGCAGGTGCAAAGCACCCTGGAACACTCCAGGCCTATAGCACTTCTATTCCAGATGACTAACTAGGAACTCTCAGCACTCTGAGATCTGGTTCATGCCTGCTTCAGCTCCAGCTGCCCCACCAAGGTCCTGTGCAGGGCAACCCAGGAACCCCCTGCCTGGGGATTAAGACGTCCAAACATTCAGTTATAAAAGAAATAAGTTGTGGAGATGAGAAGTACAGCATAGGGAATATAGTTAATAATATTGTAATAACTTTGTAAAGTGACACATGGTAACTACACTTACCATGGTGAGCATTGAGTAATGAATATAAATGTCCATTCACTATGTCCTAGACCTGAAACTAATATAATATTGTACATCAACTATACTTCAACGATAATAATTTTTAAAAAGAATGCAAAAGAATTACAAGTGGCACTGAGCTGCAAGGTACTTTTCTAGTCACAAGGGTGGGAAGGGGTAGGGGGAGACTGGCAGAGTGGGGGGACAGATGAATGTGTGTAGGTTCAAGTTTTTCTTTAGGTTGTATTTATTAAGCCTACGTGTCTTTCTTACCTGGCCCATTGAAACAAGCATTTTGTTGAAAAGAGAAAACGATGATTGACAAAGACATACTTTGATGTTATCAGTCCAAGAAAAAAGTTGTCCCCAAGCTAAGAAATGAGTCAAATATGTAGTACAACTTGTGACTTGAGAAAATAGTTGGCATGACCTGTTTAAAATGGCTCCTCGTTACTTCCTTGGGGCCGTGCTTCAGACCTCTACTTGACACCATTTCAACACTGTCCATTGGCCCAATGGCCAGGAGAAGTGGAGCTGAATGTTTTTGTGAGAAGTTGTTTTGTTTTGTTTTGGAAGCTGAATATGGGACACAATTTAACCTCAGCTTATTCACACATTTAATACCTTAGCACAGAAACCAAATTGTCGATGTTTTGAGATCTTCTAATTCAGAAATTGAGGTCAAAATACCATGTTTTAAAGCCAAAAGTTATAAAACCCATGATACAGGTAAAAATTTTTAGGTGAATTAAAAAGAAATAGTGTAGCACTCATTCTATGCATTTTCATTGTATAGATTTTCATGACATGTACTTGAAATCTATGAGTAAAATAAGCCTAGTAGAAACATATCCAAGATGAAATCGCCACTTTCTTTTGCAAAAAGAAGTCATTTCCTTGGCATCACATGCTATTTAAAAACAGTTTTTTATAGAGTCATTAGATGCTTTTGTTTTGCTGGCTTCTGACCCTGAAAAATTTGCTGGTATTAAAACAAATTTACAGTTTTATTACCGAAATTAGTTTTTACTAGAGTACCTTTTCTCTTTCAAGTTTCTGACTGTCAGTCTCAATTTCCTTTGAGCATAGCAGACATTCTTCTCATATTATATATTGATTCCTAGCCAAAGAAATAACAAGAGATAGTAATATCACAAAGGACGGATGCCACAAAGAATTAGTTCAACATTTCAAGAAACAGAAACACATCTGACACACTGTGTAATCACTGCCACTGAGGGTACTAAATAATCTTTATTTTGTATCCTTAATGACGTACTTGATTTATACTTCCGATTTTGTGTGAGCCCCGTGAATAATTTTATCACAGGCATTATCATCTTTTAAAAATTGAGGTTATGAATGTAATCATTAGTATTTTAATTAATATCTTATAAAGAATGCATTTATGTATATAATGGTATTAGGCTTTCTTGTGGAACTTTTAGTCTCTAAAGCTTCCAAGCATTTCAGACATACACGGGACAATCATAAATGAGGGTTATATGTCAATTTATGGGTTGGAAAGTATCTTATTTGCTCTTTATGACACATAGAAGCAATATTATTAACTCTTGTGGGTGTTCGTTGCAACAGGTTCTAATGGACTCTCTAGATTGAGGATCATGAAAGCATAGACTCGAGTCTTCACTTTGCCACTAAATGGCTCCAGCTCTTCAGGCAAAGCTATCTCTGCTTGGTGATTTACTCATCTGAAAATAGTGAGGATTGGGCTAGTTGACTTATGGGGTTTCTTCCAGCTCTGAAAGCTGTGATTCTGAGTCAAGTGTTTTTCCCTCACTAGCAATCAAAAGAAATGTGGTATGTTCGCTTTCTTCTTGACTAATAATCAATGGTAAAACAGAGGGACTTATTTTACAATTGACTGAAGAGGACACAGAAGAGAGCCTCACCAGGATAACTGTAGAATTCTTATGAAAATTAGAGAAAACTAGAACATCTTTTGACATTTTGTACATGATGATTGTTTTGTATTCTTTTATCCACATGTAGAATTTATAATGTGGAATTTGGTTTTTTTGGTTTTTTTTAATGATTTTTTATTATATTATGTTAGTCACCATACAGTACATCCCCGGTTTCCGATGTAAAGTTCGATGCTTCATTAGTTGCATATAACACCCAGTGCACCATGCTATACGTGCCCTCCTTACTACCCATCACCAGCCTATCCCATTCCCCCACCCACCTCCCCTCTGAGGCCCTCAGTTTGTTTCTCATAGTCCACAGTCTCTCATGTGTCATTCCCCCTTCTGATTACCCCCCCTTTCTTTATCCCTTTCTTCCCCTACCTATCTTCCTAGTTCTTATGTTCCATAGATGAGAGAAATCATATGATATTTGTCTTTCTCTGCTTGACTTATTTCATTTAGCATTTGGAATTTGACTTGAATATGTTTTGTTGCCACTTTGATGCCCTAGACCATCTACATGAAGCACAGGACTTGGATATAATGCTGAGACATTGTACTGGTCACTCTCTGTCCTGCAGCAAATAATACCACTCCCGAGCAAACACACCTTACTGCCTCATATATTGAAAGTTCTTAAAAAAAAAAAGAAGAAATTTTCTTATTAGAGTCTTTACAACACCAGTGCAGTCAAGAATGACTTTTTCCCCCAATATATAGAATGACTAGCTCTTTTGATAAGATTGAACTAAGAAATTCCATTTAAGATTTATCTGACATTTTAATAAATACGATGCCAGGATTTTTCTGTGTTAATTGGAAAAATGATATACTATATTTCAACAATATAAGATATTGTCAACTTAAGCGGGTACTTAATATGTAGGTACTATTAATACGTAAAACATTGACAAATAGTGACAACTTTACACACTCCTGCTCTATTTCTGTGTTTTTCAGGGCACAAAACCTTGTGATTTAATAAGAAATCATAGTGTGATTTTTTGAAAACATTTTAAATGTCAAACTCAATCAACAATACACAAAATCCAATTTTTTCACTTCATTGATGACAATATGAATACCAATTGACTAAATGTGTGTAGGTACTGACCCTGATAACTGTCACTACTGCACTGATGCTGTTAGATATATCCTGATTTCAAAAATGCTCAAATATCAGCTATTTTAAAAGAATTTATTTATTTATTTGACAGAGAGAGAGACAGCCAGCAAGAGAGGGAACACAAGCAGGGGGAGTGGGAGAGGAAGAAGCAGGCTCCCGGCAGAGGAGCCTGATGTGGGGCTAGATGTTTAATGACTGAGCCACCCAGGCGCCCCTAAAATATCAGCATCTTAAATCAACAAATTGTGATCTATATTTATAAAATATTCCTGCATAATACTAATTTGAATAAAACAAAACCCACAAATTCAGTATTCACTAATTGTAACATAGTAAGCATTGATATTGCCTACGCCCTTTCAAATTTTGACCAAAGCAAAAATTCTACCCTGTGTTCCAGATAAGTCTTTGTATATGCAATTGGATATACCCACTCAGAAGTTATTCAAGCACCTCAAATTAAAAGGGTCCCAAAGTTGGGACACCTGGGTGGCTCAGTCAGTTAAGCACCCTACTTGATTTAGGCTTAGGTCATGATCTCGGGGTCCTGGGATCCAGCTTAGCGTCAGGCTCTGTGCTCAACAAGGATCCTGCTTGAGATTCTCTCTCTCATTCTCCCTCTGCACCTCCCCTATGGGCTCTCTCTCAAATAAGTTAATAAATCTTAAAAAAAAAAAAAAAGGAGGTCCCAAAGTGAACTTCCTTCCTTTCAAATCACCTCTCTTTATGTATCTTTCAACTTGGTTAATGATATTACCATTTGCACAGTTGCTTCTGTTAGAAACTTCAGAAACAACTATTTATAACCTTTCATCTTTACTGTCAACATTTGAGATTCTATCCCCAAACAAATCTTTATAACTCCATCCTTCAGCACTATACACAAAGTCATTGCATTAATTCATTTTACATGAAGGCTTATGGGATTGCTGCATTATTCCATATTAAGGCATATTTTCCACACATTGATGTTTTTGAAATGTGTGCATTTAATAAAGATTTTCCCTTTCATCCAAGAAGCTGTAATTAAAATTATAGTGCATTTTACAATAAATCCCAGAACTGAATAAACATGATTTTGATGGTTGATTTTATGTGTCAACTTGACTGTCCTAAAGGATGCCCAGATAGCAAGTAAAACATTATTCCTATAGTGTCTGTGAAGGTGTTTCTAGAAGAAATAAGCATTTTCATTAGCAAATGGAGTAGAACAAGTGGCCCTTTCCAGTTTTTGTGGGCTTCATCCAATCCAATTAAGAGTGACAATAGAACAAAAAGAAAGAGGAAGAGTGAGGTTACACTCTCTTTGAGCTGAAACACTCATCTTCTGCTTTCCGACACATGATAAAAGGCAAAACTGAAAAAAATGGTTTAACTTCAATAAGTATGTATGTGCTAGATGAAATCACAGTTAATAACCTAACATGAGCACAATTAAACTTTTTTCAGTTTTTTATCTTATCATTGCACAATATTTTTTATCTTATTTAATATACTTAAATGTAAATTCTATCATTTCTGATTATATCATCATTCCTGCTTTATTGTTGTTCACATGGACTGGGTATCCCTTTACCCTTCTCATTAGTTTTAACATTTACAACTAAATGCCACTTTGTATTAAGTGTGTGTGTGTGTTTGTGCACATTTGTTTGAACAGCTGAGATTAGCACTTTTCTGTTGAGCACAGTATAACAAAGCTTTTTTTTTTTCATACTGGTTATAAAACTACAGGTACATGGCTTTATTCTTCCTCTTATTATTTTCCAGTTCACTTACATTACTTTTTAATCAGAGACTAATGGCTTTAATATTTCATAAACAAGATACCTACTGTTTCCCGCGTTGGGAATCACTGTTTTCTCCACAACAGTGAATTCTCCCAGTCTTATTTTTTCCCCAATAAAATTAGATTTTTAGAATATTGTATTCTACCTTCTCTTTTCCTTTGCCCCACTCCCAGCTAAGACCTCTGGAACACTTTTACTTCTTTCCTCCCCACCCATATTCCCCACATACCCAGGTCTGAGACAATTTAGTATCTACTAGAAATTTTCTCATCTATTTAAATAGCTCTTAATTGCATTCATATTACACACTCCAGGTGAGTTTATTATTATCTGCAAATTACTTATGTCACCAAGCTCATTTCACAAGATTATTTACTTTTTATCTTCCCCCACTTTGTTACCTGTATTTATTCGTTTATTTACATAGTCATTTCACAGATGTTCTCTGTACATGAAAATGTGAATAATATAGTCTCAGATTCCTTGCACATCTTTAATGCCTTTCTTTCTCATAGAAAGGATGAATGGTATTTTGGCTGAGTAGAGGACTTCTGAGTCCTTTTGTCTCAGCAGACTTCTGATTTATTCCACTATTTTAGATTCTGGCATTGCAAATAACATGTCCAGCACAATCAGATATTTTTCTCTATGCAAAAGCTTGTAATTTTTTATTTTGAAATATATAAATTTTCTCTTCATCCTTTGAATTCATGCCCAGATGTCCAATTCATTTGTCAGGCTATAATATATATAATATATATATATATATATATATATAATCACCCAGAATGGAATTTGGTGAAACTATGACATTTACACTCAGATCGTTTTTCACTTTAGGGAAGATTCTTTCTGTCTAATTGTTTAAATTATTGTCTCTTCTTTATCCTTTTTTCTTTTCAATCTGGATCACCTATTTTGCTCATATTGAGTCTCCTAAAGTGATCTCCCAAGTACTTTATCTTTTTATTTATGATTTCTCTCTCTACCTTTCAACACTCTGCTAGGAGCTATTTGTTGCACACGAACTTCTCACAAGTGATTATCTCCTATGATTTACTAAGTGTTATATTTTAAAAATCATGATTTTGAACCCCAGACTGTCTATTTTGCATTATATTTGGCTCTTCTTATGTGATCTTATTTTTCTTTCTTATTTTCATGTTCCTCTCCTTCTTAAGGCGGACTTTATTTGATTGTTCTTATATTCCAATTATTCAGTGTGAGTCTCCTTTTTTTGAAAGATGGATCCAGTTAGATGGATGATTGTTTTCTCTGAGTGCCAATTGGATTTATATCTGATAGCTGAGATATCCTTAATAAACAGAATAATGCAGTGGAGAAAGACAACACACTCCCCAATCTTGTGTACTATCATTCTATCTGAAGTTGTCTGCTTTTAAGTGTCACTACCTCCCAAGCTGTAAGTCAGGGAAGACTCATCCCATTGTTCAGTTTCCCACTAGCCATTTGTGCCTCAGGGGCAACTGGCACTCACATCTAGGCCATTATCAAACAACTTCTCTTCCTTCCCCACCCCCCCCAACATAGATCCAAAGGACAAGAACTTCCTATGGTTAAACTTACTGGTCTGTGGCTTTAGACTTTGCATCTGTCTTCAATCAGGTTTTCAGCCCACAGGGAACAATCCCTGAACCAGTTCAACAGAGAAAAGGGAACTCATCTACACATAGATGCCAGAAGGCCTCTAACTCCTGGCTCACAAGAGACAAATTGCTTGGCATTGAAGGAAGAAGGAAAGGATGCCTGTTCAGATTGCTAGTCCAGTTATTAATCACTGGAAAAGAAAAAAACCCAAAGCCCAAGGTAATATTATTCTTTTAAAAACACTGTAGGCTTCCTATGTATCAAATTGTAATTCACACCATTAGACAAAAATCACGCCCACGTTCCTTTCTGAGACATGTTCCTCTGTATCTGGGTTGTGTGTGGCTGCTGTGAAGAAATGCCCTAAGATTCTTCAGAAGCATAGTAAGGCATGCCCTAAATATAATTAGTGGCCCTATTATCTACCTGGAGGCTCAAACTTAAATCTTTCTGAAGACCTGGAAAAGGATATTGTAGGTATATCTTATATTTTGATCTTTGCTCTGAGGTTATTTCTCTTCGAGAGCATTTGTGCTTGAAAAAAACCGTTCTGGGACTTTGTGTTTCCTCTAAGTTCTTTTTTTAATTATTTATTAATTTATTTATTTGAGAGAGAGAAAGAGAGCAGGTTGGGGGAGGGCAGACAGAGAGGGAGAGAGAATTCCAAGCAGGCTCCACACCATGTGTGGAGCCTAACAACGGGCTGGATATCATGACTCTGAGATCATGACCTGAGCTGAAATCAAGTCTGATGCTTAACCAACTGTGCCACCCAAGCATCCCTAAGTTCTGTTTGAAAACTAAATATTTCATCTTTAGTCCATCTGACTCTTTTCATATTCTATCAGAGAGTTGGCAATTTTAGCACTCTATCTAGAAACATCTTTAGCAAGAGCCAGAGATCACTAGATAAATTTTCTCTTTCCTATGGTACTGCAGGCAAGAGTTTCACTGTTTTGCCGGTATGTAAGTTTTGTCTGAGCTAAAATAACAGTTTTCTCACTGTCTTTCAAATTTTCACCAATTTTCTTCTCAAGACCCTTCTAGCTTTCTCTAATTAACACCTTGTGGCTCTTCCAGATTTTTCTGTCACTGGTCTCCAAACCAATGCCACATATATTCGTTTTATGTTATAGCAGCATTCCACTTTATGACAGCATCCCACATTCTGTTCCGGTTATCTACTGCTATATAACAAATTGTTCCAAACTTAGTTACTTAAATCAGAAGCAAATCTTTTTTTTTTTTCTTTTTTTTTTTTTTTTTTTTTTTTTTTAAATCTCACAAATCTGCTGCTTGGCAGAACTCAGTGAGGAGAATTTGTCTCAGCTATATATGAAATGGCCAGGTTGACTGCAAATGGTGGAGGGCCAGAACAACTTGGGGCTTCCTGGGAATTTCTCTCCTCATGTGGTCTCAAGGCCTCTACATGAGGCCTCTCCACGTGCTCTTTCTATCCTGCCATTCACAGTCATTTAACTCCCTCCATGGCTATTGAGGACCCCAAGAACAAATATTTCAAGGGACCAAGCAGAATGCTGTTAAGCCCTTTTAAGAAGTACCTCTTGTGACACAAGGCCAGCACTAATTCAATGAGAAAATGGGACTCCACAGGGGAATAAATACCCAGAGACAAGGATTATTGGAAGGGAGGGAGGGTCAACCTACGGGCCAGCCATGACAATCACCTTTCTGCTCTTACACCCCACCCACAAGTCTTTAATTTATCATTTATTGCATAGTATCATATACATTCATCACTTTATTTCCTCTTTTATGTTAACAACCTTTAAAGAGACTAAACCTTTTTTTTATGTGCCTTTTAAGTGACTATAGTCACAGTTTACATTTCTTATTCAGGTATAATTATTTAGTGTCACTTTCAAAAGGGTCTCATTTTGGTGATGAAATATTTTGTCATCCTTCTCAGTGGTATTATATCTCCAGCAACTCAAACAGTGTCTGGGACATACTTAATTGGTGGGGAAAAAAAATGTCTGTTGAATACTTATTTTGTCAATCATTAGGTTTGTAATAGAGAATGACATTTGAAATAATAAGTAATATGTTATAACTGCAGCATTAAAGCAAGAGAGTTTATGCTTTTTTGTGAAGGAATTACTCTAATGTCCTTTTTGAGGTTACTAATTGCTCAATCTTAAAAGTCACACCAATCTACATATCTGATGAGTAGGGTGACAGTTTTCTAAAATAGTCAGGTCTTCACTTATAACATTCAAAAAGCATTGACTTTAAAGTCTCCTAAAATAAATGCACATGAATATTTTCTATTTTTCAAAAATCGCTTCCTCAAGTCACTTACTTTTTTTTTCTATTGATCTTTGTTAGATCTTCCTTGCATTTTCCCCTTTAGAGAACACAGGACTGAATGCAAGAGTCAAAAATTTCTAATGACATATTCTCAATTGCCTTTTAATACACCCATAAAAATGATCTTTTAAAAAATAAGTACTTCACAAATAGGACAGAAATGTTTTGATCTGTTTTTTATGACATTTACATTTTCTTATACATTCCTTAAGAAAAAGGGGAGGGGGCGCCTGGGTGGCACAGCGGTTAAGCGTCTGCCTTCGGCTCAGGGCGTGATCCCGGCGTTCCGGGATCGAGCCCCACATCAGGCTCCTCTGCTATGAGCCTGCTTCTTCCTCTCCCACTCCCCCTGCTTGTGTNTTTAAAAAAAAAAAAAAAAAAAAAAAAAAAAAAGAAAAAGGGGAGGAGGTAAGCTTCAAAGAACAAAGAGAAAAACAACAAGGTCACCTTTCAGATTCTATCCCATTTATATCTCCAGTTCCTACTTTATATTTGGCTTCCAAGTATACACAGGCATACAAACTTTAATATATTTCCTAGTTACAATTCTTGCCATGGTGTCTTGGGATTAGTTACCAATCAATGAGTATTTGTTAAATAATCACCTAATTTCATCTGCCATCATTTTGCCAAGACTCTAAAATGAATTTTTTTTATCGATTCCTCATTCTCTGTGTGCCCTAATTATCCACCGATACCAGCAATGATATTTATTTGTAATACGTTTTGCCATTCCTGATAGTGTTATGAAGCACAAATAAAAATCCAAACAGCTTGAGTTTATAATGCAAACCACTGAACAAGGTCCACTTGATTTACTAATGTTTAATGTGGTTAGACTTCGGGACGATTTAATAAATTAAAACCACTCTCTTGCCTAATATAATGCCTTTGCAGCAATATTTTTTAAATGTTTCATAGCACACTATCTCTGCCATATTCAATGTTAGTAAGACCTCACTACTGACCATATCACTTCTCCAACTATAGAAGTAATACAACAAAAGCAACAATTCAAGATTCAGATTAAAAGAATCAGTGTTTCATTTCCAGTTAGAATAGAGAAAATTGCCAAATGACATTGCTCGTACCGTAAGAACCAGAGACATAATCTTTTTACAAACATAATTTTTATTAAAGTCATTGATGAGAATGATGCACAGAGAAGAGTGGAACTTTTGTTTCTGGAGCTAATTCTTTGTCTGGATATTAACATTTAAGAAGGTTAGAAGATTTTGCTGTAACAAGGAAAAATGAGCCGATTTAAACAAAAACAGTGGATCTAGAGAGTATTACACTAAGTGAAATAAATGTCAGAGAAAGACAAATACCATATGATTTCACTCATAGGTGGAATTTAAGAAATAAATGATCATAAGGAAAAAAAGACAGAGACAGGCATACTAAGAAACAGACTCTTAACTATAGAGAACAAACTGATGGTTGCCAGAGGTTGGGGGGGTGGGGTGGGATTAAATAGGTGATGGGGATAAAAGAGTGCACTTGCTGTAATGAGCACCAGGGGGTGTATGGAAGTGTTGAATCACCGTATTGTACACCCGAAACTCGTATTACACTCCGTGTTAACTAACTGGATTTAAAAAAAAAAAACTTAATTTTTTTTTATGTGTGTGGATTGACATGATAAGTAGAAGTTGAAGAAACCTTAAACACACAGCTTATTCTCCTCAATCGACAATTTTCTCCCATAGGACTTTTCTTTCTTTTTTTGTTTTTCCCCAGAGGTCAAGAACATGGGAAACTGAGAACGGAACTGAAAAACTGTAAAATATTTTTTGGTCTTACAATGCTAAGGATCCAAAGCAATGCTGGGAGAAATGTCCTGATCCCATCCTAAAGACATTTAATATTAGAGGTGAACCAAACTAAGTAAAGGTGCAAACCAAGTCCAACACAGTTCAATACTAATTTGATCAAAGAGATTATCCCTTACCCTGGACTATCGGACAGTTAAAATAGTGAGTACTTTCTGGAAAAAGCAATATGCATTTCTATCTCTAAAACTATCTTATGCACAATATTTGACATAAAACCTTAAAAAATACAAGATACGTGAAGCAAAAATATGTTCTCCATAGTCAGGGAATAAAGTAATCAATGGAAACAGACAAATAAATGACTCAAGTGTCCAAAGCAGCAAATAAGGACTTTAAAATCCTTTATATGCTAAAGGATTTCGAGAAAAAGACAAAATGAGGGAGGAATTGGAGAATTTATAAACATAAATAGAAACTCTAAAAAAGAACCAAATGGGAGTTGTAGAATAGAGAAATATATGATATTTGAAATTTAGAATTAATTGGATGGAGTTTTACAATAGAATACCCACAGAAGACTAAAGGGCCACTGAATCAGACACCTGTTTGAAATGATCAATATCTGGTGTATGTGTAATCAAACACAGAGAGAAAGAAAAAATGGTTACAAGAGAAAATGGCTGAGGTTTTTGCAAAATTCATGAAAGACATCAACCACATGTTCAATAATCAAGCAGGATAAGTACAAAGATAATAGTAGTTGGGCACATCACAGCTAAGGTGCTGAAAATAAAATAAAATTGGAAAACCTTAAAGGTAATCAGCAACCAGGCACATTACATTTATGAGAAAAAATGTAGATGTCTATTTCTCATCAAAAATAATTGACATAAAAAAGGTAATTGATGGCTCTGGAGAGTAAAAAGAAAATATAATTCTAATCTGCTGTATCTTTCACAAATAACTACAAAACAGTCACTTTCAAACAAACAAAAACTCAGAAAATGTATTAGCAGAAGACCTGCACTACAAGAAATATTAATACATATTATAAGTAAATTATATGACACTAGAATAAAGATATTTGGGGCAATAAATGGCATTATATGATTTTAAGGTTTTTGCATTGTTAATGAAATGACATAATGCTAATTAAATTAGCCTGTCATAAGTTTAGTATGTATATTATAATCTGTAGTTTAACCAGTATAAAAAACACAGAGGAATAGCTAAAAAGTCAATACAAATTAAAAAGGAACACTAATAAATATTTCATTAGTTTTTTAAAAACCAGGAGAGATGAAACAACATTTGGGTTAATTATGGTTAACAAACAACAAGAAGGTGTACTTAATATTGAAACAAAATTAGATACTGGCATCTTGATAGCTTGGTACTCAGCTAAATACTTTCATCAAATCCTCAAAAAAACAGGCAATGACACTTTAGAAATATGATTTGAACTCAAGTGATTGGAACTGATTATAGGCAGTAAGTAAAATAGCACTGAACATATAGATAACTGATTCAGCTTCTTGTTCAGTATTTATATAATCTGCAAACTACAAAGGATACACGGATGCTTTCCATTTCCTAACCTAACAAACAAATCACACAATAATATGCAATATCTATACAACATATATACAACAATGTAATCTTTTCACTTCAAATATGATATATATATGTTATACATGTATACACACACATGTATGTAGTATTGTGGAATATATTTCAATGTGTCTAACAAGGATTGGTCCTGTGAGCTGGAAAAATAAAATTCTTTTAGATTGCTATAGGAAGTTATAGCTCTTGGAATTTTCTAACTTCATAGAGCTATGTCTTTACTATATATCCTGAATGTATCTACATTAATAATGACAATTATTTTACTTCAGGAGGTAACCAATGATCCACTAACTCTGGAACTTGATGTAAACAATTATGAAAAAAATTGATATAGTGGAGTATATGTTTTCATTTCAGAGTAGTTATGGCCTCTGAAATGGAGATTTTGTGTTTATTTACCCCATGGATAGGTTTATTTATTTGTAGCAAGGCATTATATTTCTAATTCTAACCTGCCATAGGCCAAGTGATGACCTCTTCCTCCTAACTCTTCTTCCTATTTAAAATTCACTGAGTTCTTTTTTAGTCCACACCTAAATATTTTCCTATTCTTTGAAGTTAAATCAATCCTCTCTCTTCCACCTTTATCATCTTAGATCAGCAAAAATGACTCTTCATGGAAGTGGTGTACTAAAAGTGATTTCCATGATAAAAGAATTTCTTTTTTTTCTTTTCATAAAATTTTCCAGACTGAGTCTTCTAAGTAGTCTGGTCTCTTCTATGGAAATGAGAAATAAAGTTGAATTGTGAAAAGCAACCATTAAAAAAGGTTTTTAAAAAGTATAACTGATATGCTAAGAAAAAAGAAATGAAATCATGTAATATGCTCAATTAAAACTACAAGAGGAAGAAAAAGAATGGATAACAAAAATAGGACAAAAGAACCAGGGTAACAAATAGAAAACAGTAACAAATATGGTAGATGGTAATCCAACAATATCAGTAATCACTTTGAATGTCAATGGTCTAAATGCACCAAGTAAAAGACAGAAATTGTCAGAGTGCATCAGAAAACGCAACTAGTTTAAATATAAAGACACATGTAGATTAAAAGTAAATGGATGGAGGAAAATATACCATATTAACATTAATAAAAATAAAGAGGGACTAGATATATCAATTTCAGACACAGCAGACTTCAAAGTAAGGAAATTACCAGGGATAAAGGAGGTCTTCATATAATCCAGGAGTAAATTCTGGAAGACGACATAACAATACTTAATATGTATGTGTCTAACAACACAGCATCAAATTACATAGGCATAAACTAATAGAACTGACTTCCATATGTCAACAAGCTAAAAAAGAAAAATCACATGGTCATACCAATAGATGCAGAAAAAGCTTTTGACAAAATACAACACTCATTCACAAAGAAACTCTCAGTAAACCAAGACTAGAGGGTAATTTTCTTAACTTGATAAGGACTATCCACAGAAAATCTATAGCTCACCTTATACTTAATGGTGAGAAATTCAAAGCTTTCCTGCTATGATCAAGTACAAGGTAAGGCTATCCCTCTTATTTCACCTTTTCAACATCAAACTAGAAGTCCTTTCTAATGTAATAATTCAAGGAAGAAAATAAAATGTATACAGATTGGGAAGAAAGACATAAAATTATCTCTGTTCGCAGATGACATAATTTTCTATGGAGAAAATCTGAAAGAATTGACAAAAGAATTCCTGGAACTAATAAGTATTACAGCAAGTTTGCAGGATACAAGGTTATTGCACAAAAGTCTGTTGCTTTCCTAAAGACCAGTAACAAAAAAGTGGAATCTGAAATTAAAAGCACAATTCCATTTACATTAGCACACCAAAATGAAATACTTAGTGATAGTTCTAACAGAATACATTTAAATTCTATATGAGGAAAACTACAAAAGTCAATGAATGAAATCAAAGAACAAAATAAATAGAGAGATATCCTATGTACATGGATGAGGAAGATTCAATATTATCAAGATATCAGTTCCTCCCAACTTGATCTATAGATCTGATACAATCCCAAGTCCCAGCAAGGTATCTTCTGGATATAGACAAGCTGGTTCTAAAGGTGGATAGGCAAAAGACTCAGAATAGCCAATACGATGTTAAAGAACAGTCAGAGGACTGGCATGACCTTACTTCAAAACTTAATATAAAGCTACAGTTATCAAGAGAATATGATATTAGTGAAAGAATAGACAAATAGATCAATGAAAAAGGATATAAAGCCCAGAAATAGGTCACCATAAATATAATCAACTGATCTTTGACAAAGGAGCAAAGGCAATTCATTGCAGCAAAGATAATCTTTTCAAAAAATAGTGCTGGAACAACTGGATATCTATAGTCCAAAAATGAATCTATGCACAGACCTTACACCCTTCATAAAAATGAACTCAAAATGGATTACAGACCTAACTGTAAAATGCAGAACTACAAAAATCCTAGAAGATAGCATAGGAGAAAACTTAGATGACCTTGACCTTTTTAAATAAAACACCTATCCATGAAAGAAACAGTTGATATGCTGGACTTTATTAAAATTAAAAACTTCTGCTCTGTGAAAAACAATATCAAAAGAATTAGAAGACAAGCCATAAACTGAGAAAAATTTCCAAAAGACACATTTGATAGTCTTGTTCTCCAAAATGTACAAACACATCTGAAACACAACATAAGAAAACGCACAACCCAATTACAAGAGGAGCCAAAGATCTTAACAGGCATCTCACTGAAGATGATACACAGATGGGAAAAAAAAGCATTTGAAAAGATACACAACATCATATATCATCAATGAAATGTAAATTAAAACAAGAATAAAATACCACTGAACACCTATTAGAATGGTCAAAATCTGGAACACTGCCAACACCAAACACTGGCCAGAGTGTAGAGTAACAGGAACTCTCATTCATTGCTGGTGGGAATATAAAATGTTACAGCCACTTTGGAAAACAGTTGGCAGTTTGAAAGAAGCGTACAAAACTAAACACACTCTTACCATATGATTCTTCAGTTTGTGTTTCTTGTTATTTACCCAAAGAAATTGAAAATAAATCCACACAAAAACCAGCACATGGTTATTTATAGCAGCTTTATTTGTAATTGCCAAAACTTGGGAAAAAACAAGATGTCCTTAACTAAACAAACAGATCAACTATGGGGTATCCAGATAATGGAATATTATTCAATGCTAAGAAATGAGCAATCAAGCCATAGCAAGACATGGAGAAAACTTAAATGCATATTACTAGGTGAAAGAAGCCAATCTAAAAAGACTACATCTTATATGATCCCAATTATATAAAATTCTGGAAAGGGCAAAACTGTGAAGACAGTGATTGTCAGGGGTATGGTGGGGTGGGGGCAGAGATGAATAGGCAGGGCAAGGAGGATTTTTAGGGCAGTGAAAATACTCTATATAATATTATAATGATGGGTATATGTCATTATACTTTTTTCCAAATGCAATGAATGCACAACACCATGAATGAAACTTCAGGTAAACTATGGATTTTGGGTGATTATGTTTCAATATATGTTCAACTTTGATTTAAACAAACAAACAAAAAACAAACACCATTTTGATTAGTGATTTTGATAATAGGGGAGATGACACATGTGTAGGGCCAGAGGATATATGGGAAATCTCTGTATCTTCCTCTCCAACTGCTCTAAAAAATGGTCTATTAAAAATGAAATTTTGAAAAATTAAAAAATTAGAAAAATTTTTCCCATAAATATTTTTTACTTATTTTTTAATTTAAATTCAATTAACATACTGTGTATTATTAGTTTCAGAGGTGATCAGTGATTCATCAGTCTTATATAATACCCAGTGCTCATTACATCACATGTTGTCCCCAATGTCCGTCACCCAGTTACCCCAACCTTCCCCATGCCCAACAAACCTCAGTTTGTTTCCTACGATTAAGAGTCTCTTACGGTTTGTCTCCCTCTCTGATTTCATTTTGTTTTATTTTTCCCTCTCTTTCTCTATGATCCTCTGGGTTTTGGGTTTTTTTTTTTTAAGATTTTATTTATTTATTTATTTATTTATTTATGTATTTATTTATTTATTTAAGAGAGAGAGGGGACAAGAAGGGGGAGCAACAGGCAGAGGGAGAGGGAGAAGCAGTCTCCTCACAGAGCAGGGAGACTGATATGGGGCTCCTTCCCAGGACCATAGGATCATGACGTGAACCGAAGGCAGCTGCTTAACTGACTGAGCCACCCAGGTGCCCCTATGATCCTTTGTTTTGTTTCTTAAATTCCACATATGATTGAGATCATATGATTGCATTTCTCTGATTAACTAATTTCACTTAGCATAATACACTCTAGTTCCAGCCACATCATTACAAATGGCAAGATTTCTTTTTTTGGTGGCTGAATAATATTACATTGTGTGTGTGTGTGTGTGTGTGTGTGTGTGTGTGTGTGTGCGCATACCACATCTTCATTATCCATTCATCTGTTGATGGACATATGGGCTTTTTCCATAGTGTGGCTATTGGGGACATTGCTGCTATAATAATCTTATCTTTGAAATATTTTGCTTTGAAAGCCTTTCAATATTTCAGATCTACATTAATTTCTAGGTGATGATTTCAAGGATTGGGTGAAGGCTTTATTTATTTATTTATTTAGGGTAAGATTTTATTTATTTATTTGGCAGACAGAGAGAGCACAAGCAGGCAGAGCAGCAGGAGAAGGAGAGGGAGAAGCAGGCTCCCCACTGAGCAGGGCGCCCCAAATGGGGCTCGATCCCAGGACCCTGGAATCATGACCCAAGCTGAAGGCAGATGCTTAACCGACTGAGCCACTCAGGTGCCCCTGGGTGAAGACTTTAAAAGAGAGAGTTAGAAAAGGGGCAAAGAAAGGTAAATATCATAACACTGTGCAATCTCTGTGAAGACATAATTGTCTTAATTTTCATCATTTGTTTCTGCTCATATGCATTTGCATTTTAATAGGTTATTCTCATGATGTTTTCATGTAAGTGCAAGTTTCTCCATTTTTGCTGAAAATATGTCATTCTTGGGGCAATGTTGACTTAAATCTTTGATTTTGACAGTTGATTGATTGCTCTAGCTGGTATCTTATCTCGATACAGGCAAAGTGATAACACTGGAGACTCCAGGAAGAACTAGGCAAGTACAAAGAAGATTGTTCAAGGAAAAAACATAAGAAAACAGATAAAAGGCATAAAGATAAATCAGAAATTAATACAGTTAGTTAATTTACACGATATAGGTGGTAATATTGTAGAAAATCGGTGCAATTAAAATGGAGTAGGAAGGATGGCTCTGAAGTTGACTCTGGGTATACTTAGTACCACAGTAAAGCTTGATACACACTTGCAAAACTATGTTTTAAGTAATTAAAATTAACCAGAATGTGGGGGAACACAAAATGAGGTACAAACAGTAATGAAGCAACCTAACTATATTACAGATGCATAACAAAACCACCCAAAACTGTGTGGGGAATAAAAGAACTAATCTATTAACTCAGAAAAACATTATTTGACTGCATGCTGACACTCTAATGACAAAATGAACTGTATGCAAATATTCTACATTTAGCATACTTGTCACAGAGTATAATCAGTAATTACAAATTAGGATTTTTAGAATGGAACAAATAAATATGAATAACGAGATGCAGGTTTCTTATTGTAGGAGAAAGGACTTCAAATATGAATGGAGGAAGCCTAGATTGAAACCTTGGGTGTTGGACTCTAACTGCATGAGTCAGTATGTACTAACAATTCTTAACAAATACATAGAAAAATACATAGAGTCAATATAGATACTGTTACAGATGTCTATGTATATCCACCGAGAAGACCTAGACGAGTAACACCACAGTAACAATGGACATAACTAGTACCTGTATTTTGGTTTCTAAATACCATTCTGCAATAAAAATGAAAGGGCTCTGAGGAGATGGCTGATTTCAGGAAAAGTAACAGAAGAGAGTGGAACTTCATGTTGCCAGAAAGGATGCATAATGCTTAAAACAAATGGTTGAGGTATAGAAAGGAATAAATTTGAAGGAATTTCCAATGACCAAATCTGGGATAATTTGAGTCAAAGGTAAATAATAATAGTGAACTATAAATCATAGAATAAAATAGCCATGAATCCATGCCAATATAGATACACCTTTGAATAAATAAAGGAAGAGGGCAGTTCTTCCTTATAGTAAAATTCCAATTAATATATGTACATGGGGTGCCTGGGTGGCTCAGCCATTGAGGATCTGCCTTTGACTCAGGTCATGATCCCAGTGTTCTGGGATGGAGCCCCGCATCCGGCTCCCTGCTCGGTGGGAAGCCTGCTTCTCCCTCTCACACTCCCTTTGCTTGTGTTCTCTGTCAAATAAATAAATGAAATCTTTAAATATATATATTTGCATTACAATGGAGAAACTTTTTAGGCACCACCTGAACCAAGTTGTCAAAGTTAGCATCACCCTTAATAACGCATATCAACAGGGGCGCCTGGGTGGCACAGCAGTTAAGCGTCTGCCTTCGGCTCAGGGCGTGATCCCGGTGTTATGAGATCGGGCCCCACATCAGGCTCTTCCGCTATGAGCCTGCTTCTTCCTCTCCCACTCCCCCTGCTTGTGTTCCCTCTCTCGCTGGCTGTCTCTATCTCTGTTGAATAAATAAATATAATCTTTAAAAAAATAACACATATCAACATTTCACGCCTCCTATTATGATGCATTAAGAAAGACATAGCATTACTTTTGTGGTACTCTACAAAGAATGCATAATCTGAATTTAATCATCCAGAAACAAAAGACAAATCCAAGTTGGGAGAGACAGTGTAGAAAATAATTGGTCATTTCTCTTCAACCATAGGGTCATGAAAGACAAAAAAAAAAAAAAAAAGATTGAAATGACATCTAAATGCAATATGAGATCCTGAATTGGACAATTTGGACAACTGGCAGTTGAATAAGGTCTATAGATTAGTTAATATATTGGATCAGTGTTAATTTTGATTTTGATCCCTGTACTTGTGTTAAAGAAACTATTAATTTTTGTGCAAGAACTTCCAGTTTTATTTTTTCAACTTTTCAGTTCTCTCTTGTGTACGTCCAAAATTATTTCAAGATGAAATTTAAAAATAAAAAGCAAATCATTTTTACAATTAATCAAAGCTCTTTTTAGTTAAAATGTAGCTACTAAAGAGTGAGACTTTTTAATAAGCATACCATAAATTACATATTAAATTGTGTTTTATATTTCACAGAAATATCTTCTTTGGAGACTATTTCAGCAATAATTCTTTTTTTAAAATGCCTCTCAAATACTTTTGCTGGAATTGCCACAAAAGTAGATCTGGTGCCAATGAGAATATTAGTTACTTTATTTTAAAAGTTGGGGATTTTTTTTCACTATTACCCAGATAGGATAGATGATAGATAGATGATAGATGATAGATAGATAGATAGGTAGATAGATAGATAGATAGACAGATAGATGATAGATAGATGATAGATAGATAGATGATAGATAAATAAATAGATGATAGATAATAGATGATGACAGATAGATGATAGAGATAGATAATAGGTAGACAGATGAACAGATGATAGATAAATAGAAACCAATACATATATATTCATATATTTCTTCCATCACCTTGCTCCAAAACAATCACATCTGTTTTTAAATATTATGATCATCCACGAAGAAGAGATTTTCTACCCTTAAGGATATTTAAAGGAAGTCCATTGCAATAATTCTTAAAGTCATAACATATGCTTGAGCAATGAGAGATGTGTTGGAATTGATGTACAGACTTCTATAGTGACAGCTTCAAGTGTGGTAGCACCCATAATTTCTGCTATGTTTATAAAATTGGTTTCATTCAAGGTTTGGCGATACATAATCTAAGGACCCAGGGGTGCATTTTGAAAGCTGTAATTCTACAGCATCAGGCTAACAGGGCTTGACTGGCTTGTCAAATAGGACTTGCCCTGCTCTAATTGCTATGCTTATGTCATAAAACAGCATAACTGAAAACAATTTACTTTTGTTGGTTACATTTTTAAAAGATAGAAGAGTTATTGATAACAGCAGTAATTCTGAATGTTCCTATAAAAATCTACATTATGACTTCCTCTACCCAAGAAAATGGGAATGACTGGCTTTTGCATTTCAATTATTGTACGAAAGCATTTTTAGGGTATTAACAACCAGCTGGTAATGGTCTTTTCCATTTCATGGCATAACATTGTTTAACTGTAAGATAATAATCATGTTTTATGCCACTCTTTGCCGTTAGTTTTTCCCTCTTGCCCTCATCAATCTTGGTAATTTCTATGTAAAAATCAACTTGCAAGTTCTTTAATGGCTTAGTTGTGTGAAACATCAATTTAGTATTATTTACATACTGGAGAACATAAATAAAATTATCAATTAATTTGATTAATTTTATTAATTCAACATAGCTGCATATTAGGAAAATGTCATTTTCCCTTTCTCTTTGTATTAATTTTGTATTAATTATATAAAATCTACAATAATTATATTATTCTAAACACCACGATAAGTTTGAGATGTCATTTGTTATTATTCAAGAGAAATTTACTCAGCAATCTTTATAGTATGAAATAATTTGGAATATTCTCTCAAAAAATGTGTGTTTAAACATAAGAAGAAATGGTAAAATTCAATATTGGTTTGAAAATAACATTAAGTCAAAAATTCATTATGTTTTCCCTCATTTAATATTTGGCTTCACATCTCAAGGCTGTTCTAGAATCTAGAAATAAAGTCCACTGTTTTTGGCTCTGCATATGATTGAAAATATTTGAGTCAGTTGGCTAATGAAGATCGCAGCTCATACAAAAGTGCTTTATGGCTTAGAAAGACTGTATTATTGTGGCATTACGTAGATAAGAAAGCTAAGACTCAGAAAAGTGAATGTTTTATCCAAGCTATGCAAGTATAAAGTATCTTTTCCCCACATAGCATAGCTACCTTTTTAATAAGGCAATTTGACAATTGCAGCTTCTCCTGGCGGAGGAAGAAAAGCATCCAAGGAACAATGTGGCTAAAGGAAATATTTTCCTAAAGAAAAAGCATTCTATAGCTAACGTAGCCAAGTTATAGGATTTATACTCCGGGTATACATACATGTAAGTATCATGAAGCGTTAGAGATCAATCCTCACTTCCACATGTCATTTATAATTTTTCTATAAAGTAATTTAACAACTCCATTCACATTAATTGCTCCTTTTAAAAAAATCCTTAGTGTAGTTTTGGACAATACTAATCTGCTTTATTGTTATCTAATTTTATTATGATCAATTATTTTCTTTCCCTTGGTAGATTGTAAATCTTATGAACCGAATGTTCAGTACTGGTAATAGTAATGAAAACATTATATTTCAAACTATGATATTATGTATGTAATAGCAAAAAATAAATATTATTGATTTGTTAATTGACTTATTCAGGGCAATGAGTATTACATATTTATACTATTTGCAAATTAGTCAAATAGAATGTGACCCATGCATATTTTATTACTGGATCCAGGTATTTTCTATTTCAGCCAGTAGAAGGAATAACCTTCACGGCACATACTGAAAGGGGCTTGTATGCAGACCTACAAATACTCATTTAAGTGAAGATGAAATAACTGTAAGAAAGACATCCAGCATAAGAATTATTATTTTCTAGCATAAGGCAAAGGAAAGGGGTAGTGATTTGGGCTGGTTGTTGGAACTAGGAAATACAAGCTAATATATGGGTCTATGCCCCAAGGCAGCCAGAGCATGGTGACAAGGACTACAGTAACGGACGACATGGGGAAGGTGAAAACACGCCGTTGGAGAACAAATACCAATTTTCTAAAGGGAAGAAGGAAGTAAGTCTGGCAAGCCATCAATCAAGGTGCAAACAGAGGAGTGTGTTGCCCCCCCCCAACAAAGTTGGGAGAGTTCTAGGAAGGGCTTTACAGAATCCAGACATTGTAGTTAGTGGTTTAAAAAAAAATTCATAATGAATAATATGGAAATAAAGGAATATGTAAATAAATCCTAAAGCTTTGTCATTGGGCACAAACCTTTCTGATTACAATGTCTTCCTGTTGAATTGACTCTTTTATCATCACAAAGAGTCCCTCTTTACTTCTAATAATGAACCAAATTTTGAAATGTACTTCATCTGATGGTATCTGCGAGCAAAGCTTCATACTTTTACTCTTTGAATTGTATATATTGTTCTATTTACTTGCAAACTTTCTATCATTATATTTGAAGAACATTTCTTTTAGATAGCAAATACTTGGATTTTGTTTCAATTTTTATCCATTCTAACAATTTCTGAATTAAATTAGCATGCTCAGTCCGTTAACACAATTATCAGTTGTATCCCTAAGCTCATGAGTGGGCTTCTCGATAGAGTCTGAAGTGTGACTAGTAGGATTTGCACCCCTTAAATGCCCTCTGAGAGTCCTATCTGCTGCTCTGCCAGCCTCATACAACTCATGACTCAGTATGCCGGATGAAGAAATGGGCTCTTTGGCAGCACCATGCACAGATAAGGAAGCAGGCACCCACTCACATGCCCTTACTTTCCTCCATAGGAAAAATCATACGCCAAGAACCCTTGTCACTGAGCTGTGACACCTTGTGGAAGAGGGGATGCAGGTAAAGTCAAATGTTCCTCTTACCCTCTCCAATGCATCCAAACTCACTTTTTTCCCCTCCAACAATGTGCAAGACTTATTCCACTAGATGCCTAGACTGTGGATTCCTACAAAGGCTCTCTCATCTGTGGGTGATTGTCTAAGAAAGTATTCTCTAGGAGCTCCTAGACCATGGCCAACAGGGGCTAAAAAGCTAGTTTGTAGCCACTACAGTTCAGAGCTGGGGCTGAGGTCTGTATGTCCAGTACTTGGCCATATCACTCCACAAACTCTCAAATTGGGTTTTAAAAATTAATTCAGCCATATACATTTATGAGACACACCTATTGAAAGTTTGACAATAAAGGAATAAATATTTTAATGAATGAAAACTGGAATCTTATGTTTGTATCAGATAAAATAGACTTTATATCAAAAATATTATGTAATATTTGATGTCAGTCTATTTTGAGAAATGATCTGATTCAGCAAAAAAATATAAGAAATCTAAACTTTAAAAAATCATTGTGATTAACTAATAAGAGGCTGAAAATATAGAAAGAAAGAAATTACAAAAGTACAAGTCAGTAAACTGATCCAGCATCTTATAAAAGTTTTGATATGCTCCTATAAATAATTATAGGACAATAAAAAATAAGAATATGAAGAATAGAACTAAAAAGCACGCCTTGTGTACTTAGTAAATACTTATTCATTATTCTCAAGCATAGATGAATCATTTACAAAAACTAACTACATAAAACAAGTGTCAGTATTTTAAAATGACTCTTACGACAATGTATTTCAAACTTAACATTACTGCTCCAACCATTTATCCAGTGACTCAGAAGGGTAACAATTTTTAATGGGGTTCTAAAAATGATAGGGCTTTGTATCAGATCCAGGCTGAGGAACTGGGTGCTCTGTTGTTTATTTTGTATATTCCCATATGTCTAATTATGCTAGAAATATGTGTGGTCTCTGGTAAGCCCCAGGGAAAAAGAGCAAAACAAATGAGCATAGGGAGAAAAAGAGAGAGAAAAGCAAACCAAGAAACAGATTCTTAACTATAGAGAACAAACTGAGAGTTATCAGAGGGTGGGGGGGATGATGAAATAGGTGAGGGGGATTAAGGAGTGCACTTGAGGTGATGAGCCCTGGGGGGGTACGTGGAAGTGTTAAATCACTATATTGTACAGCTGAAACGAATATCACACTGTATGTTAACTACCTGGGATTTAAATAAAAACTTTAAAAAATATGTAGTTTAGATTGCTTATTAAAGTTTATGGGTCTTTTGTCTCTGTTCATTTTTTTCAGATTTTTTTTACTAATATTTCAGATTGGATCATTTCTGTTGCTCTGTCTTTGGTTTCACAGATTCTCTCTTCTGCTGGCTCCAGCTGAATTTTAAACCCATTCAGTGGATTTTCCATTAAAGTTATTGTACTTTCTGGTTCTAGAATTGCCATTTGGCTCACTATTATAATTTTTAATTATTTGCTGACATTTCCCCAGCTGTTTTTTCATGATGGAAATTTTCCTAACAACCTTGAACATATTTATATGCCTAATTTAAATAAACGTAACTTCTTAGTTATCTTGGCATCTATTGACTGCTTCGTTCTTAGATATGAGTCACATTTTCCTCATTTTATATCTATAACTTTTGGATGAATACAGACATAAAAAGCACTATTGCATATTCTCTGAGTAGTGATAAACTCAAACTCTACATCTGCTCTTCCTTCATAGTGGGGCAGTGATTGACATTTCTGCTTAGTTTTTTTCAGCTTCCAGTTGCTGCTTTTTCACGGCCCCCTTGGTGCCTCTGTGTAATAATTTAATTTTTTAAATTTGTAACTGCGTATAATTTAACAGTCAGCTAATCATTTGGGCAGATTTGGAGACTCAGCTTCCCTATGACACTTTCTCTCTCAGGATTTTTTTATTTACACTTCTTACTTGCTCTAGACCTTAATTCTGTCTTTCATACCTCAAGCTTATACACCTGTGATTTTCTCAACCTTAAGTTATGTACGAATCAGGGAGTACTCTCAGGCAGAAGTTCATTAAGCCACAAACCTTCCACATTCCAATTTCTCTTCCAAGGGGAAACTCCTATACAGTTTCTGTTAGCTTCTTATTGCTCTCCAGTGCCTAGAAATAGTTGGGTTTTACCATTATCTCTAGGAGAATTAGAGAGTACCAAGCTATTCTGACACTATAAAGCACCTGCGTCTCCCAATAGGTTTTTTTTTTCTGTTTTTCCAATTTTTATTTGCATGTGTAGTATTTTTTCTTTAAATTTTTATTTGAATTCCAGCTAGTTAACATATAGTGTAATATTCATTTCAGATGTACAATATGGTGATTCAACACTTCCATACAACACTCAGTGCCCATTACAAGTGCACGCCTTCATCCCCATCACCCATTTCACCCATCCCCCCCACTCACATCCCCTCTAGTAACCCTCAGTTTGTTCTCCATAGTTAAGAGCCTGTTCCTTGTTTTGCCTCTCTGTCTCTTGTTCCCCCTTTGCTCATTTGTCTTGTCTCTTAAGTTTTACATATGTGAAATTCTAACATGTTTAAATCTAGAGAAATTTTCATGTGAAAAAAATCAAGATCATAAAATAAGTTTCATCTTTTTCTTTCAGACGTTTTGTTAGCTAAGATGCTGCACCCTCCTATCTAAAGTCTCCCAGGTTGTTCTAGTTTTCACAGCTATTTCATGGTCTACCAGTTTCAGTCATTTTAATATATAGAATGTTCAAGCCATAAAATCATATTTGCTGACACATAGGAAAGTCACATTTATTAAATGTCTGATCTGTGACAGACACTACACTAAGCATTTTGCATGTTATTTCTTTTAACATATGTCTTGTGCCAAAGTCCATACTTGACTTGAAATACACGGTGTTCCAATTTACTTCCTGATTGAATGTGAATGATAATGATAAATGTGACCACAACTGCTCTTGGATCTGATTTCTGCCAAATTGCTGGGACACCTATCCTTGACCACAATCACAGCATGGTTCATAAAATCTCTTTTGTATATTTAAAGATTTTTCCCTGATGCAAACAGTACCTTATACCACATCATCTAATAATGGCTTTAGACGCTACTCTCCTGCTATTTTCAATTATATGAACCAACCTTAGAGTGACTTTGGATTTTGCCACATGGACATCATTCCTTCTTGTCTCTATATTTTACAAATGCATGTGCTGCTTGCTCTTTGAGAGCATTATTTCTCCCCAGTGGTGCTGAAATTATTTTAAATTTCAAAACACAAAGACCTGTTCTCTTATATTTTCATTGAACCTCCAGTATTAGTAGCATTTTACTTAATAAATGTTTTTAGTTTGTTGAAAATTTTTGGACAAATTCCTTCAGAACTGATATTAAAAATCATCCTCTAACTACAAAGCAGCCTTCCCTAAGGAAAATTAATTAATATTGTTAAACAGAAGTGAATTGACTTAACTGGGTGTTACACGCAACTAATGAATCATCGAACTTTACATCAGAAACCAGGGATGTGCTGTATGGTGACTAATATAATAAAAAAAACATTAAAATAAAAAAAAAGGAGTCATCTGTTTCATGAATCTCTGCATTACAAGGGCATTTCTTGGGACTGTAGTGAACATATATTACCCCCTTAGTGTCAATATCTAGTCTTTGGCAAGTGGATTGTTAATTGCAAAACTTGTTAGTTGTCCCCCCCCTCCCCCGCCGCCCTGGGGGGTGGGGGGCGGGGGGAGGCTATCAGATCCTTATGCAAACACAACCAGTAGAGACTAAGATGTGCATTCACTGCTAAGGTTCTTGCAATTGATAGTTTAGGATTCACTATGAATATTTGCTATAGACTTCGATTTTAAATCAGTAGCTCCAAGGAATGATAGCATAAAATTTTAAGGTAATATAGCGCTCTAAGGAGATGAAATGATCAGGCAAAAAGCTATGCAGCCAAGATCTTCCCCTGAATTACTCCATAACTGATCCAATGCTGCTGACGTGCCTGATTTCTGGATGTCATCACCACCAATGAAACGTTCTTCCATCCAACAACATCCACAGATCACTAAAGATCACACATTGCTTAGCAACACCGCACATTTTCCTAGTATGCTTGGTTTCCCATTGTCCAAAACGAACATTTCAAACTCTTCTGTTAACGACTCCACCAAGCATTTCCCTCTCCTCTGCCCCATCAAATGGCTTTGTCTCCCTTTTCATTAGAAAAAAAGAAGCACCATAACTAGTAACCACACACCTACCAACCCATTCATATCTCTTTTCATCTGTAACAGCTCCGCTTCCACGGCGCAGAGGTGAGTGCAGTGTGTGTTCCCCTCAAAGTCTCACGCAGCCTCTCTGATTAAAATCCCATTCCTCTGCCTGGGAACCTCTTTCAGTTTTTTTCCTTATATCCTACAATACCAATTTCTCTGTCTCTAGTGGTTCCTTCTGAATTACTGTATAGGTAATTATTTACTTTCACCTGAAAGAAAAAAAATGCACAAAAACTATTCTTTTCATAGCACATCTAGCTACCATCTCAATTTTTCAAAACAGCTAGTGAATAAATATAACTGAAAAATGCTCTTCTCATAACAGATTTAAAACCATCTCTGCTGGTTTTTGTATTACCTATTTTGCCTCCTTTGCCACCTTCTCCTCTGCTTGACATATTATTTTGGGAGGTATCCAAGGTTGTCCTGAGTCTCTTTCTCTTCTCTCCATACATTACCCATTTAAGAAAGCTTATCTATTTCTTTTATTTTAAATGCTACCTACACGACAATGAACTCCAAATTATTCTCCCTAGCACAGATGCTTCATGATATGCCAAAATCTTTCTAAAACTTCCTATTTCCTTTTTTTAATTTTTTACATTTTTAATTTTTTATTTTTT
>NC_048236.1:7416691-7457886 GCF_002007445.2 Ailuropoda melanoleuca
TTCACTGTATCAGGAAAATATAGACAACTTTTAAATACTAAGTCAACTGCAGCCATAGTAGTTAACCGTCTCCCACATATAAAGAACTTATTTGATAATGGGGAATGGTTGCTAGAACAATGTGTTATTAGGGTGTTAACTAAAAAGGCTGAATTTAGACCACTGTATAATTTCTCCTATCTGTGAGACCCTTTCAGAATCAGCTCCCATCCCATTGCTGGTGCTCTTTCACCTGCAAATATCTGAAAGGGTTGGTTTACTCTCCAAGTGAACATTTATAGTGCCTACTTCTGTTCCTGATTCTTGGTGGCTCATTTCTACACAAACACTGTATCAGGACCTCATTGCCTCCCAAGGAGCCCTCTTGGACAATGCTTCTTTAAGATGGCTCCAGGGCTGCTCTAACGCTCTGATCTCTTTAACTACACTGTTTTGTATTCTCCCAGAGAAGCTTCCAACTTTGGTCTTAAGCCCTTCCTTTATAAATAACCTTAAGTAGTCTTGCACAAGTCTTGCACCTTGCTTTGAATGTGGGAATTTTTTATATTGGTTTTGTGGTTCTTGGTATTTGGGTCTTGGCCAAAATTTCACAGTCACAAATAAACTTCCTTTTTTAAGGGTAATAAAGAATGCATTCATACATCCAACATACATACATCCACCTTAATTTATTGAAGATCGACTAGCGTTTGGGACTCAGAACAGAGGAAGAGGAGTTAGCCATGGATAAGAAGAGGGATTCTTCCTCCCACCTAATAAGAAGAAAGGAATAAAAGATGATTACAGATGGAGGTAGTTTATAAGTTTGGTGACAGTTTAGGTTTATTTTTTTACTCCTATCCAAATGTTTTGTCTTCCAACTGCATATAAAGTTTTAGATTAAAATATTGTGTACACATGATGTGATCTTGGCAGGAAAATTTCAGGAAGTAGAAACAAAGCTATCATAACAATTTTGATGAAAGATTAAAAGTTCTTCACTTAACACTGATGGAATAAAATACATAATAAACCTATAAGCACAATCATTAACCAAACAATTTTATTATGCAGTACAAAAATAAATTGGATAATGGAAAAAATTAAAGGCTGCAATTTTCTGTGTTTGCAGAAAAGAAAGCATACCAGGTGCTATTAATTTATTATCTTCAACAAAGAGCATGAAGAGAGCAAACTGATTTTTTAAGATACAATCCAATTTTTATTAAAGCCCTCTAAGGAACAATTAAGATAAAATATTTGTAATGTACAATTGATGTCTTTCTTGTGCACTGTACAATTAAAACAGGGAGGTCCATTAATTACCCATCACCATCTAGAATATAAAACTCAATGCTTGCTATCCTTCACTTTGGTTTGGCTAGAAATGTGAAGAATAAACTTTACTGCATTTTGTATGCTGCAGAAGGGAATATTTAATATTGTCAGAGCATCACGTGGTTATGCAGATGCATGAGATATTCCAGTAAGAAAAGATTACATTATGTCTCTGGCATGTGAATGACAAAGAGAAAATTGCTTCCTACTTCAAAGCGAAAGATCACAAAATTATAGAATTTAAAACCTTAAAATATCATTAAAACCATTTTCTTGTCAGAAAGTGTCTAAGACATCAGATTTTAGGAAAGCAATCATTGAGACTTATTTATCTCACAGTGATGCTTGAAGCCCCGACTTCACCACACAGGTAGGACTAAATATTCCAGGGTCTGTTGTGACTCATCTTTTTTTGAAAAATCATAGTAGTACCTATTTTTTTGTATTTTTCAGAGGCAGAAACGTGATAGAAAACACAGACTCAGGAATAGAAGTCCCCGGGTTTACATTCTGGCTCTAGAATTCTGGCTCTAGAAACTCTCAGCTATAAAACCTTGAACTTAACCTTTCTGTGTCTTAGTTCCTTTATATGTTAAATAAAAATAATGCATTTACTCAGAGGGTCCTGGAATAGTGACCAATACATAGCAAATGCTTTATATAAAATTTAACCATTATTATTTACACAATTCATTAATTTCCTGTGCCAATTTTTGTATTTTCTTGTATTAGTATTTTATGTTAAATCATGCCTCACATTCTGAAGTCAGATATTGTCTTTTTTTTCAGATATTATCTTTTTTTAACCGCATCAAGCTCAATGCACATACTGAGAGCTCAGCAAAACTTTTTCCAATAAACGTAGTTGTATTTAGAAACCTTTATGTGTCTTGGTCAAAAGTGGGGAAAAAATACATTTTGCACAAGGAGATAGATTCGCTATAAAATAGACTATAAAACATTACAATGATAAGTTTTAAATCAGTAATAAAATAAGTGGCACTTCAAATGGCAAGACCTAAGAGAAGCAGATCACAGAACAAAGAAATCTGAGTGTGGGATTTTATGTGGACTTACAATGTGAAAATGTGGCATGATATTTTCTTTAACTTTCTACTTAGTCCCAGGTTCAGGGAGAGGGAACTTGAAGCAGAAAGCAGGACCTTTACCCTAGCAAATTTCTATGTTGAGAATGATCTAATATTTTTGGTAAAAAAATCAAAGAGAGTTAGTCAGCTGGTTTTAGAGAACTTTTGAAGAAATTTTCCCTAAATCTCTGAAAAGTATTATGGTTATTAACAGAGGCAAATATATTTACTTTTAAAGTTAAAAGATTTAGAGCATTTTGGGGGCTCCTGGCTGGCTTAGTCAGTGGAGCATGCAACTCTTGATCTCACGGTTGTGAGTTTGAGCCCCGTGATGCGTGTAAAGATAACTTAAAAATAAAGTCTTAAAACAAACAAACAAACGACAACAAAAAAAGATTTAGAGCCAAGTTAGTAGGAGAGCCACAGGATTACTTGCAGCTTTGTTGTATACCAAACATGTTCTTTTTTCCTTACATATAATCTTGAAGTCATCCCTGAATTTCTTCTTTTTCACACCTAATGCACCAAGTACATCAGAATATCTTGTTGGCTCTATTTTTAAAATATATCCTATTTGTGATGTTTCCCCAGCCAACCACCCACACTCTGGCCCATGCCACTAACACCTCAGCCTCCTCAATGATTCTGCTGTTTTCTTCTGTCTTTGTTTCTCTTGAGTCTTTTCCATGAGGAAAAGAAAGAGAGAAAGAGAAAAAAATAATATTTTGTAAAGAATGCTCATTGATATTCTTATTGAAAAATTATTTTTAGTCCTATCAGACTGACAATTTAAGAAAATGGAAGACTGCTTTAAAATTTTTTTCTCATTTTAGAAATGCCTGTGAGTTTAGAAAGTACTCCTTTTACAAAAATCCCTATTAAAAAACTGAGAGAACCATATTCTGAGCAGAAGTTTAGATACCTTGAACACCTCCCTCATAAAACCAACTAAAAGTGCAAATAATGAATATGGAATCCAGAGACTTAGAAAACAAGCAAGCTGAAGCTTCTGTTTTGATAGTCACATATGACATGGGAGACCATATATAAGCCTGTGTCCAATATGGTGAGACCTAACTGGAAATCCATAAATAAAGTTGGTAGCCTCAATGAAGAATAAATAAGAGTAAACTAGAAATAACCTGACATGTATACAGAGACATCAAATAAATTATGTTTATACCTTGCCAGCACTGAGTAGTAAGAGGTACGTTCTCCCTTGAGCCTCAGGCCCTATGCATATTTGTGGTCTAAAATTATTCAGAATACATGTGTAATCTTATGAACTCAGTCAGAATTTATCATAAAGTAGTTCAGAATGGTAGTCTCTTTGCTTCTTCAAGCCCTCCACCCCTACCCCTCAAAAAGCCATAAGTTTTGTTTATTTGAAGGGATGCTGAATGGAAGTACCCATAGGCACATACCAAAAAAGTCAATGTCCTCTGAAGGAATTCATCTTCAAAAACAGCTTCAAAAAATTATCCCTTTAATTCTAAAAATTCTAAGGACCCACAATTTTTAAAAAATAAAACATATAAGGAAACATATCATGAAAAACAGACAACAGAATTAGATCTTCAATATTTCAGATATTCAAATCACCATTCAAAGAACATAAAGTAAATGTGTCAGATATATTTAAAGAAACAAAAGGAAAAACTACAAGTATCAATGAGAAATACGCAACCACAAAAATTGACCTAATGTATTTGAAAAGAAACAAATATAATTATTAGAAATTAATACCGAATTTGAAAACACAATGGATAAATACCAATTGGGAGAAAAATGCAAAGATATTAATAAATAGGAAGTTAGACCTGAACTGATGATCAAAAATGAGGACAGAGAAAGGAGAGGGCAGATATGAGAACTGATGAAACAGAGAAGTAGCTTAACATGTTCTAATGTATGTGGAATGGGAGAGCTGGGAGGTGATATCAGAAAAATGGGGAGATGCTGAATCTGACCAGGAGGTAACTGAGAATTTCTGACAAGTGATGAATGCACAGATCTCTGAAGCTGTTAAATTCCAAGTAGGATAAATTTTTAAAATTGGATAGAGAATTCTATTTCCAGCAAAACTCTTCTTCAAGAACTAGGATGAAGTAAAACTTCGTGGAGAGACAAAAACTGATTTGGCAAGCTGAAGGACAATGACATTCTGCCCCAGAAGAAGGTGACACATACAATCTGTACTCTCAAGTTCCAGAATGGATGTTGAGCAAAAAAAAGTTGAAGCCTCCCAGATTCTCATCCCATACACGAAGAGATAAGAAGTTGTCATTCCTGTCTCACAACCAGCAAAAATCTGAACAGTCGGAAAATCAACCACTTTGCTTAGATCCATCAAGAATCAAGGTCACAGGACAAACTCTTACCTGAAGAGACCCAGGCAGATCGAGGATCCCAGTTTACCAGGAAAAGAAGGGAAAAGAAACTGCAACTAGAGCCAGCAACCCAGTGGAACACTTACGGGGTCACTAACTAATGCTGGAGGGAGAGTATGGATGAGCTTAAAAGATAAATACTCCAGAGCTCCCAGCCTTAGGGACCCCCTCACTTTTCTGAGTTTTACCTGTTGGGCCCCATCACATTCTCAGGGTGAAGATCAGAGAATAATCTGTCTTGATGCCTTAACAAAGGCCTGCTCTCAAATGAGACTATTTTACCAGAGCCTAGCTGAACTTGAATTTCACAAGAGTCTAACTAACTATCATGGAGGAAGAGAAATACCCAACCCCATGTCGTTCTAGTCTTCCAGTCTCAACTGAGAGCGGAAAATAAATCTAAGAAGCTCTTGTGAAGGTCACAGCCCAGAAGCCCAGGCCCACCACAAGACTGAGACCTAATCATGGGATTATGTAACTTCCCTTCTCATACTTCACCATCATCATATCAATCAGGCTACAATATAATCAACAGAGAATTACAGCTAAAAGCACTGCAAGGCTCAGCTCCATTTTAAAAAGAATCTCTGGGGAAACCCAAAGACAACAGAAGAGATAAAAAGAAAGACATTGGAGGAAATTTTAGCCTCTGATACCTACAGCTACGGCAAACAGTAAGCACAGCCTACCTCCTAGCCGGATGAACATAAAACCTTACACTAAAGGCCTATTTACTTCAATTCCTTATAGCTGATATACCCCGTCCAGCTTTCAACAAAAAGTTTTAAGGTATGCTAAAAGGCAAAAATGCAGTATAAAGAGACGAACTGAGCATCAGAACCTGACTCAGATACAGCAGAGATTTTGGAACTATCAAGCCCTAATACAAAGTAACTCTGATTAATGTGATAAGGACGCCAATAGACAAAGTGGATGGCATTCAGGAATAGATGGGTAATGTAAGCAGGGAGATGAAAATTTCAAGAAGGAATCAAAACGAAATGCTAGAAATAAAAATAACATTGTAAGAAAAATGAACAACTTTGCTGGGTTCATCAGTAGATACTGGTAAATAAAATTAAAGCAATATTAATGTCTGTATTCATTTTCTATTGCTGTGTAACAAAGTACCACTAACACGGTCTTAAAACAACATACATTTATTATCACACAGTTCCTATGAGTCAGAAGTCTGGGCATAGTTTAGCTGGGTTCTCAGATCCAGGATCTCATAAGGATATGATTAAGGTATGAGTCAGAGCTTCAGTCCCATCTGAGGCTCAACTAGATCTCCTCCCAAGCTTATTCTAGTGACTGGAAAATTTCATTTCTTTAAGGTTCTTGCCTGCAGCTCCTAAAGACTTCCCACAGTTCTTTGCTGCCTGGCCTTCCCCAGCAAGGAGGACTTTATCAAGCCAGTAAGGAGAATCTCTAGAGCAAGTTTGCTGTTAAAACAGGTCTTATAGAACATAAAGTAATCATGGAGTGACATCTCATTATCTTTGCTATATTCTATTGACTAGAAAGCAGCCACTGATCTCACCCACACTCAAGGGGAGGCGATTATACAAAGGTGTAGATAATGAATCAGGGGCCACTCCAGAGTCTGTCTGCTACAATGTCTAGCTCAAGATGATAAAGAGGTAGAATTGAAAGATAAGACCATTATACGCGTTGGCACTGGGGTAATTGGGATAAAATTTTCCTACACTTATTGTTTGGGATAAAGGTAAATACACTGATTATTTTTTATACTTTGTGAAGTTAAGGATGTATGTTAAATTCATAGAAAGCATTAAAAGAGTGAAAACAGAGAAGGAAAAATTAGAACACGGAAGGAAGGAAGGAAGGAAGGAAGGAAGGAAGGAAGGAAGGGGAGGAGGGAGGAGGGGAGGGAGAGAGGAAGGAAGGGAGGGAGGAAAAGGAAAGGCAAGGCCAAATATAAGTATGATAGTTGTAAGAAATCCAAGTAGGTCAGTAACCTGATAAGAATAAGTGGACTAAAACTCTACAGTAGAATTAGAAAAAGATAACCAGAGAAAGTTTCTAAAAACCCAAATAATATGTAGATTGTAAGAAATATAAAGGAAATGAGACTCTGAAAATATAGAAAATGAGATCAGATGAATCTGATTAAAAGAAAACTGTGTTAGCATCAAAGGGAACTTTAAGGTTAAAAAAAATGTTAGACATGATGAAGTTTTCAACAATGAAAAAAGGTTTAATTCACCAGGAAGATACAAAAATCTAAAGGTCTATGCCCCCCTGTAACATAACTTTAAAACATAAAGAAAAAAATAGAAATAAAAGAACCCATAAGAAAAAATTGGCAAATTACAACCCATTAGAGAATTTTTGAAATTACCTATCAGTAATTGATACAGTAATCAGTTTAAAAATCATCTATCAAAGAACTGAACAAAAATTAGAAAACGTTTAAGTGATTGACGTGACTATGTTACTATTATGCATATAAGCATCAGGCCCAAATATAAACGAACATACCTTTGTGTCAAGTACACATAAAGTGACCACATAACAATGGATAATAACGGAAATGTAATCTATGGGAGTGAATAGATTCATCCAATATAGAGAGAGAGAGAAAAAAAAAAGGAAGTTTTAGGCAGAACCCTAAATATGAGCCTGAATGTAAGGCCAAATACTTGATTGCTTCTAAATCTATTTCCCCAGGTTTAACTATTGTTTTCAGCTCCAAGTAAAAACATCCATCCGGATTTCTGAAGATGCATCAAGTAAATTATTTCCCAAATTTAATTAATTGTCTAATGTGCCACATGAATCATCTTCCTACATATTTTATTTCAGAGGCTTAAACCTCTACCAACTACATTACGGAGCCGTTCTTGCCTTTGACCTCCTTTTGGGTTTAATCAATAGGAGTCTCTGAAAGGAGATCAAAGTGGGGGAAGGAAGAAGAGGGGTTAGAGTATCTGCTGACCCAAATCTCAGCTTAAGTCTGGCAATGGCCCTGCTGTAGCTCTAACCACTTCCTACCTTAAGATTGTAACAGCTTCCACTAGTATCTGGCTGCCTTTTGAACTATTGCTGGTTCCCATCACTCTGAACACACCTTTGTATGTAGTTTTGTATTAAACTATTTTCACGTAACTGAGTGTACCATCCGCTTTCTGTTGGAGACCCAAATGATCCATCACCTGTGAATTCCAAACTTAATTCTTAGACAAATGCAAAAGCAATCATGTACCCATAATAAACAGAAGCTGGCAACCAATCTTCAAAAATACGAAGATAATATGTGTTGAAAGTCAGGGGTTTCACTCACGGAGAAGCATAAATAATTCAGAAATTATCATCCATTCCTGAATAAGCCAGTACTCAGCTGCATACTGTGATTTATATTCTCTTGACTTTTCATAGCAGCTTCAATACTATAGTGTTTCTTAACCTCTTTTATTTGAAGTCTGTTTAACTAAAAGATGAAATAGTAAAATAGTCTCCTGATGTTTACAATACTCTCATTTTATCTCTATAAGATGTGTATCTTTGAATAGCAATTGTGAACACTAAAGCTGTTTTCTGTGGGGTTTTATTTCTTGCAGGCAACTCCTTCAATTTTTTATTTTTTATGTTGTTCATTTCTCTTTCTCAGTGGGAAGTCCTCAGTGCCATTTCTTTTTGAGAAATAATTTATCTCTAGTCTGCTGTCAGGAGCCTTATCATCTATGGATTGAAATCCATGCCGCCCATAAATCAACCTGATTTAAACTTCCTCTCTGTCTCCCTCTGCTTCTTCCCTCATTCTTTCTCTAATCTTACTCTCCCCATTGTTTTATCTCCTTTTGACTATTAATGGGACAAGTATTTAGGATACGTTATGTGTTAGGAACAATTTTGCCAAACGGATTTCTTAGGCATTCAGTGTTCTAACAAGGCCTCACCTCAAAGGCTTGCTCGCTAAGTAGTAACCCTATCAATAGAGTCCTGATAAATCAAATGTGTTCAATCTTTAATACCCTAGAGTGATTTGTTTCTGTTCCTTTGGGAAGTGAGGATAATCAGAGTAATTTTTGGAAATGCAGGGTGGTTGACTGATTATAACCTGCCAAAAAGAAGATGTCGAAAGGTCAGAATTGGGTTAATCCAGTGCCCTGACCTCTAGTCCCAGAAAAACAGGAGAAACCTGGAGAAAGACTGGGAGCATCTGGAGATGTCACCCTTCTTTCCTCTAAGGAGACAGACCTTTTATACGCTATTGGGCAGTATCCATAATGTGAGTGCACGAGGGTCGCTTTTAAATGAGCACATCTGAGAATGTAACATCAAATGGATGCACATTCCACCAAAACTCAAAATTCTTCCATCAATTTAATATTCCAGGAAGACAGAATGGATGGCTTCTATTTACCTGGACATTTTACAGTAATGCCAGTAATGCAGTGTATGATCAAAAAAAATTCTAGTGCGTTAGAGTTCAAGTCTTTCCTGAGATGATTTAATGATTAGTTGGTTAAAACCATAAAGGAAATGGAAGAGGATATCATCTTTCACACCAGACTATTTGTAACAAAATGCTTTGCTACACCCTCAGCCTTAAACATTGACTCTGTAAAAAAAAAAAAAAAAAAGAAAAGAAAAGACTTTTACTTCTTAGTGATTTCTTATCCTGAGATTTCAAAGGAAATTTTAATAGTAAATGGAATAGAGATTCTCCACTAAAGAAAGTCATATTCATAGCATTTAACTAATGGCCTCTATTTTGATATAATTTGTAATCTTCTCATCTAACCAGACTCAACTGTCCTATGTTTTTCTAATTTCTATGCAACCTTAGAGAATACAACACAAAGTGTATGGATCTTATTAATAGTACTTTGAGATTTTGGAGACCCAGTAAAGAAATGAACAGAAGCGAAGTTTTCTTCATTTCATGCTGCAAAAACCCCTCTACTCCTGACAGAGTCTCAAGATGGTTCATCTAATCTCCTGGTTGGATACTAAAATCTTTCGCTGTTGCTGCACAGGCTGACATCCTCTCCCTGAGTCTCTGCACCCTAAGCCCTGTTACTCTGTGATGGCTCCCACACGATGTGGACTGACATTGGCATGGTTTTGGTCTATGTAATAACTTACCCAAGATATTCATGTTATTTCTGTAATGGTTTTACTCTGCCATATGCCATTTTTTCCCCCTTGCCATGTACTTTACTCTGGCTGAGGTGTCTTGATAGTATAATGGATTTGTTATAAGTTCACAAAATGGTTTCTCAGTTCTTAAAGTGATAAAGGTACAATTCTTTTTACTCAGTCTTCCAGCTCCCAATAGAAACTCCAGTTCCCAAATCTACAAAAGGTGGGTCAAAGAACAAATCACACTAACTCTTTCAAAGTGTCATTTTCTACTTATAATCATCAAGTCATTCTGGGAAGAACTCTTCTCTATTCCATAGCCTCATGGTGATGATTAGGAAAAAANGATGTTATTTCTGTAATGGTTTTACTCTGTCATATGCCATTTTTCCCCCTTGCCATGTACTTTACTCTGGCTGAGGTGTCTTGATAGTATAATGGATTTGTTATAAGTTCACAAAATGGTTTCTCAGTTCTTAAAGTGATAAAGGTACAATTCTTTTTACTCAGTCTTCCAGCTCCCAATAGAAACTCCAGTTCCCAAATCTACAAAAGGTGGGTCAAAGAACAAATCACACTAACTCTTTCAAAGTGTCATTTTCTACTTATAATCATCAAGTCATTCTGGGAAGAACTCTTCTCTATTCCATAGCCTCATGGTGATGATTAGGAAAAAAAAATAAAGCACTCAGAACCTAACATACAGTAAACATATAATAAATATTATTGTCATCATCAAATATTATTATACTCATTGTTATAAACAGCTTATTGTAAGGACAAGAACATTGGATTTCAATCAAGATTTTAACTCTATTCTCCATGGAATGATATACAAGTCACATAACTTCTGTTTGGCCACCCTGACTCTAGTCAAGCTTCACCTGCATTAACACTTTAATAGCACTCCCCTGCCAGTACATTAAAGTCCAACTCCCTATACAAGGTGTGAAAGGCCCTTAATGATATAAGCCTTGACTTTCTACTTTCATACCACTGTGACATACCACCAACAACCGATCTCAGGCTCTAAACTATAAACAATTTGCTGTTTCATATTTGTGATGCTTCGTATTTGTGATCCTTCCCATGCCATCCTTCACTTAAACTGCTCTTAAACTCGACCTTTTCAAAATACATTCTTTAATACCCTGAGGCATGAAGACTCAGGTAAAATATTCTGTGAATCTCTCTCAGAATTCTCCAATCAGTTACTACTTCTAATATGCTCATCTATAGTTCATACTTATATATATGTATATATATGTGTGTGTATATGTATGTGNATATGTGTGTGTATATGTGTGTGTGTGTGTGTATCATTACGGGGAATAGAGTTAAAATCTTGGCTGAAATCCTAGTATATACGTAGCTCTAGACTTCCTTATTTACTGTTTATATCCCTACCACAGTTAAAGTTTTCATTCAAGGGCAGGAATTTTACTTGTAATCTCAGCAAGCGGTGCTGCTTTCAGCACAAAATCAGTTCTAATCATTAGCAGAAAAATAAGTAAATCAGCAAAATGCATTATTGTAGACCTCAAAACTCTCAATTATAAAATTAGAAAGTTATGGGTAATGATCATTTAGGNCATGTTATTTCTGTAATGGTTTTACTCTGCCATATGCCATTTTTTCCCCCTTGCCATGTACTTTACTCTGGCTGAGGTGTCTTGATAGTATAATGGATTTGTTATAAGTTCANGTAAACTCTATGATTTCATTATTCATAAATAATTTTTGTGTAGAGAGATAACTATTTCAATTTTATTAGAATCTATATTTTATTCAACCTAAAGAAATTTATTACACAATATATTATTTTTTCCCTACATTCACAGTGTTATTGCTGAAGAATAGATCATATTGAGAACGATTTTTTACAAAGGTGTCAGCTTAAATAATATGATTTGGGGAACTTGCCTTTCAAAGTGGGATCAAGCAGTTTGTAGCAAACCAATATTATTGTCAAGGTCAACCAAAAACTCCAGATACAACTTAAAGAAGTCATCAGTTTCAAGGCACCATGGAGCTGCAGAAGTGAGAAGGAACAGACGGGCTAAAATTACAAAAAAAGAGGAGCCTCAGAGCAGTTATCAAATGGACAACCACCTCTCCCTGTGAGCATTTGCCAGCTCTGAAAATAGGCTAGCGCCAGAAAACTCAGACTTTGTTCGGGAATAGGACTGCCTCTGAAGGACATAAAAACCAACAAAGTTTTGATGATCTTGTGAAGCCAGAATGACGTAACTGTGGAGCTGAGACATGTGGCAGGCTTCTCAAGAAATTTGCCAACTCGGCTATGCAAAACAAGGGTTTAAAGAAATGAGCTCAAACAAACAGGAAAATATCTGAAAAGCAGAATGGAATTTTCCACAGTCTCAGGGCACTAAGATAAAGACCTCCTAAGGAAATGGGCACCAGTAAGCACACAGATTATAAACTGGAGCCCTTGGAGGCTATGCCCTGGGACTAGGAAATGGAATAGATATGGTGGAAGCGTAGGAAAAGGCAAGAAAAGGCACAGCCTGGAAAAAAACAGAAACAAAAAACAAGCAAACATCAGAACCAAACTCAGATATGCCACACGTTTTGGAATTAGTGGATAAGGACATTATAATCACTATGGTTCATGAGTTAGGTCTTTAATGGAAAAAGTAAACAACAGCAGAGAATAGCTGGGTAATATAAGCAGAGAGAAACTTTGTGAAAGNCTATGGTTCATGTGTTAGGTCTTTAATGGAAAAAGTAAACAACAGCAGAGAATAGCTGGGTAATATAAGCAGAGAGAAACTTTGTGAAAGAATAGAAAGGAAATGCTACAAATCAAAAACACTAACAGAAATGAAAAATGCTTTGATGCACTTATCAGTAGACTGGACACAACAAAGGAAAGAATCAGAGAGCTTAAAGGTATGTCAGTAGAAACTTCCCAGACTGATTATCACAAAGATTGCATATCCATAACCAGCAACACCAGTTCACCAGCTCAGAAAAAATGCTTACAGGAAATGCACTGGACGCAAGTTTAGTGATGGGAAGAAACACATGAAAAGCAAAATTGGTAACTGAGAATACAATAAGGTTAAAGCTTTAAAAATAATCTAAAATTAAATCAAATAGGTGGAAAATGGTACTTACATGTTTAATTTACAATAAAAATCACACTCACCAGATAATTATACAACATACTGTTTCACTTACTCCTCAGAGAAATGAGCCTACACTAATCTTTCTTAGATGGTAACTGAAAGACAATTTCACTTTAGCCCATTGAATTACCACGAAACGTTTTTAAATTTATTTTAATTCTGTGACAACCCTATGTTTCTCTGTCTCTGTCTCTCTCTTTCCATCTATTTCCTACCACCAGAGGAATCAAGGATTCTTCACAGACCATATTCTTTTCTCCTCCAGAAAGGTCCTTTTCTCCTCTTACATTTAACATTTGTTGACATTGCAAATACTCCAAAGCCCTATTCCTAGTTCTTCATAGCAACCAATAAAATCTCCATTATGCAAATGTAGACATGAAGGAGCAGAGGGGCAAAAATTACCTCTTCTAAGTTCATAGAACCAGTACATTAAAAAGTTAGGACTTGATGCTAGTAACTTAATCCAAAATCTGTGTAATTTTCATCTCACTACATTGCATTTCACATCTCCTATGGAGTTCCTACTGTTACTTTGTCCTTCTCAGCACCATATACTAAATCTAGATTTTAAAATGCATGGTTAGTGGAAATGGATTCTTAGTTTTACCTTATGAAATGTCAATCAAACCTATATGGCTGTGAAAGTCAAGAGTATCTGGCTATTTTGGAAAAAGGTATTGAAGCCTTACCAAATATATTTTGTTTTACCAATCCTTCATGCACATCAGGAATGCCTAAATGACTTCTTCCCAATATAAAGGGCTAGACACGTTTAATATTACTAGAACAACTCTATTTGGAGCTTAGGAGAAACTAGCAGGACACTGCCTTGGTACCATCCACTTTTGAAACATACTCAATTACCTCCTATAGACAAAATATAGTTCAAATTGTGACCACATCTTTTTCTCTCCTAAGGCTGAATGGAAGATCCCTGGATCTGAAATTCATTTGTACAACCTTTAGTTGGATTCAATGCTCCACCTTCTAATGATAATACTATATATTTTAATCAAGTGTTTACTATTTATAGGCAATATTTCTGTTTACTTTGACCCAAGGTCATAAAGTTTCCATTATTCATCATTATTTTATAAGTCACTTAATATGATCTATAAATTATATTCAGTAATATAAATACTAGCAGACAAAATATAAAGAGATCAGTTCTTGCCCAGAGGGTTCAAAATCTACTGGAGAAAATAGACATATACATAATAATGCTAACACTGTATTATAAATTTCTTTAGAGAGATAGATCAAGAACCCAGGGTTTATTTTCTGCATAGTCTATTTCCTTCACTTCAGTATTGACTACACTTGATGGCACCAAACTTAATTTTACATTTCAAATTTCCTTGGTTATTTCAGCATCAAAAATTAGCATAAAATGACAATAAATAAAAACCAAGAGGCACTTTCATTACTTTACTTCTTAACCAGACTAGTCAATCTTCACCCCCATAGAGATATTACCAAAAGGGAGGAAGGGTATCCCACATACACATGACTTTAAAGCTTCAGAAATAATTATAATTAAAGAAATGCTGTTATCTCCTAAGCACAGCCATTTCAACTCTACCAGAAAGTCTCATTATTGTTTTGCTTAATTAATGCAATTCCTAAAAGATGTACAAATTAATTGAGTGAATTTAGTTCACACATATGTTGTAGCAATAAGACTTGAGAAGGATAAATGCAATTAACAAGAGCATACCAACAAGACATGGAGTATCCTATAATTTCTGTCCATTTGTTATTATTACGCAAAAAAAAAAAAACCACCACAAAGTTTATTATCTCAAATTTTCATGAAACTAAGTGACTAGAATTAGGAGCTCAATAGCTCCTCCATTTGTCCACTAAACAAAATCTCATGGGCCTCATTGAAGGAGATGTGCTTTGAGAATTGCTTTCTTGGGAAAAATAACAGGCTGAGCAGATTTTTATATCAAAAATTTCCAGAAAATGTACCCAATTATGCACAAAAGATAAGAAAATACAAAAAAAATTTAAAATATGATGTTTTTAATTTTAACTTCATTAACTATTAATTGCCACTTATAGCTAGTATGTTCTGCCCTTTGATAAATATGAGGGCTATTTTCAGAAGAAATCTGAACTCAGCAAAACATGTGCAATGAATAACATTTGAGTTAATGGACAAAATTTATAGAACTGGAAAATTTACAACGGAAATATCCAAGGCTGAAAGTCAGCTACAGGACAAAGGTCTTATTGAAGATTCATGAATAGCTTTTGGAAATGTAGGCAATCTTCTCTAATAACCCATTTTAGGTTTCAAATACCTGTGTTTCTAAGCATTGGTTGGCCTGTTCCCATACCTAGATGCTGCCACTGCTGCCATAATGTGATTGCTATTAGGCCAAGGACAAATAGGTCAAGGACAGATTGGTAGGCAAATATTTTAGAAGATACATAGCTGGAAATCATAGCTGAGAAGCAACGAGGTAAAAAATGACCTCTTTAAGGGCATACAAACATAAAAACATATGTATAACTAATAAATGAAAATTTAAAACTAGTAATCTTAATCCAACACCTATGTGATGGACCCAAATAATGCCTGCCTCTTCATAGTCTTTTCCTTGTATAATCCCTGTCCACATTGTACCATTGCTGTTCTGTGTGATTAATAGCACATGGAAGAATTGATGATATATCACTTCTGATATCAGACTATAAAAGATATCATGGCTTCTATCTATGTTCTTCTATATCCTAGATCATTTGCTTTGGAGGAAGCAGGATGTCATGTTATGAGGAGCCCAATGGAGAGGCCCATGTTGTGAGGAACCATAAGGGATCTTAGAAGAAGATCCTCTAAGAGCTATTTATAAAAGCACTCAAAACTTAAATAGGTAAAAATCCAACAATACATTTGAAGGTTCTCTATGGTGAAAATTACAGAACACTGAAGAAAGAAATCAAAGTAGATCTAAATAAATAAAGACATATATAGTATTCATTGAATAGAAATCTCAATACTGTTACAATGTCAAGTAGTGCCACATTGATCTATAGATTTGATATCATCTCAATCAATATCTCTCCAGGATTCTTTGTGGATCTCTACAAGCTGATTCTAAAACATATGGACAAGAAAAAGAACTTGAATACCAAAATAATTCTTTAAGAAAAGAATGCAGTTGGAAGACTAACACTACCTGATTCCAATATATACTCTAAAGCTTATGCAATTGAGACAGTGTGGTATCATGGGAAGACAGACATAGATAAATGGACCCAGGTGGAGGATCTAGAAACATGCCACATGAATATGGTCAAATTACTTCTGACAAAGTTACAAAAGCAATTAAATAAAGAAAGAATAATCTTTTCAACAAATGGGGTGCAATGTACGTCCTTAAGCATAAAAAGAAAAATGACCTCAACTTATACCTAAAACTTGTACAAAAAATTAACTTGAATCATAAGCTTAAGTAAACACAGAAATACAAAACTTTTAGGAAAAAAAATATAAAAATTTCTGTGACCTTGGGTTAAGAAAGTTATTCTTAAATACAACAAATCAGAATCCATAAAAGAAAAAATTGGTAAGGTGAACTTAATAAAAAAATAAAACCTTTTGGGGCACCTGGGTGGCACAGCGGTTAAGCGTCTGCCTTCGGCTCAGGGCGTGATCCCGGCGTTATGGGATCGAGCCCCACATCAGGCTCCTCCGCTATGAGCCTGCTTCTTCCTCTCCCACTCCCCCTGCTTGTGTTCCCTCTCTCGCTGGCTGTCTCTATCTCTGTCGAATAAATAAATAAAATCTTAAAAAATAAATAAATAAATAAAACCTTTTGTTCTAGCAAAGAAAAGACAAGATTCATAGAAAAAATATGTGCAAATCACTTATCTGACAAAGCACTTGTATCCAGAATACATAAAGAACTTTCAAAACTCAAGAAAACAAATAATCCATTTTTAAATGAGCAATATCAAATGCCACTTCAGAAAGGAAGATATATTGATGTTAATAAGCACATAAAAAGATGTTCAACGTCATTAGTTATGAGGGAAATGAAAATTAACACAAAATGAGATACCACCTTGCATATATCAGAATTCTTAAAATTAAAAAAAAATTATAATTCCAAATTCTGGTGAGAATGAAGGCAAACTAGAACTCTCAGACATTGCTGATGGGAATACAAACTGGAACATCCACTTTGAAAAGCTGTTTCGTAGTTTCTGATGAAGTTAAACAAGGAAGCTTAGAACTTCTTACCTACTTGAATGGTGAAAGTGAAAAAAGGAAAATATAAGGAAAACTGAGAAATTAAAAGCTCAAAAATGTTGTCACAAGTTATTACTAAAATGTAGCAAGATGTAATGGAGTGAATAAGAATTCCTATCCTGGAGTCCCCAGTTTGCCAATTTCTGTCCTTGGTCATGCTCTCTATGCCTAAGGTTTATGTTTGCAAAATAGACCTGATAATATAAGCCACCCAAGAATGTTATAAGATCCAAATCATTCAATAAATTATAAATATATTTGTAGGTTTTTAGAATCAAATGTAGACATGATACTTATACGATAATACGGAAGAAGTTGAAACTGACTTTCCTATAATGTAAAGAGAGTCAATCTGTGCTCTACAGTGAGAAAACTATTTATTTTAAAATGTACCAATATGTTGATGGATACGGGCTTTGTTTTCTCCAAAAATGTTGCCTAAATATCCATTTCAGCAGAGAAAATGGACTTCTTTAGAGGAAAAAAACTTAAAATTGGGCACCAAAAAGGAACTTACAGTATTGAAATGAGTTGAATGGAATAATCATTTTGTATGAAATTACTACAGAACAAGGAGGAGAAAAGCATACATTCACTCCCTAACAATTCTAGGTAAAATCATTCCTGCTATTATATCTTAGAGTTTAGACCTTTCTGTGGACATTAATGTGCGCAGAGTTAAAACCAAGAAAATATATGAAGCTGTGTGTTATAAAGAAATCCACTGAGATAGTATAGGGAAAAACATTATTTTTCACATCATGTAATTATTTAACTATATTCAATCCTACGGTGTGTTTTTACTTGCTAAGTTTCTTGGTTAGTTTGGTGGATGTTTCTGTGTGTGTATATATGGTGTGTGTATATGGTGTGTGTGTGTACGTGTGTGTGTGTATGTGTATGTGTGTGTGTGTGTGTGTGTATTTAAAGGCAACTTTACTCATGGCACCACTGCTGAGAAAAAATTAAGCAACTGGATAATCTGCATGATGTGAAACTGTGAAATGGGATATCTTACCCCTCAATCTACTTATTGTGGAAATAAAACAAATTTGTTACATTTAGGCTATAGAATAAAATGTAATAAAAACTGAAATTTTCATAGAGATACAGTGTATGAATTGGAGGAAATAAAGAAATGTAGTTCGTGTAGATTATGACAGTGGCAAAGGAGAAGGTAAATGAAAGCAAGATGGACAGAAGTCAAAAGAAGAAAGACATCTAGCTAAACAGCATAGCTATGGTTTTTTGTTTGTTTGTCTTAAGATTGATTTATTTTAGAGAGAGAGAAAGAGAGCGTGCAAGCAGGGGGAGGGGCAGAGGGAGAGGGCAAGAGTCTCAAACAGACCCCGATGTGGGGCTTGATCTCATGACCCTGAGATCATGACCTGAGCTGCAATTAGAGTTCATTGCTCAAATGACTGAGCCACCAGGCACCTCCAAACAACATAGCTATGAAAAGAAATTATTATATAAAATTACCAAAGAGAAACCTTCATTAAATCTTAATAGCTTTCTAACAAAATTTATGAGTAAGCAATATAATATGTAAAGAAATCTCAATGCTATAACAGAAAACAGAAAAGTACATTGGACAATAATTGGAGATGAATCATGAAGATAAATCTTACCTTCAATATCTAGATTTTTGGTAACTTCCTTTCATCTAGAAAACTAAGTTACAACCTTTCCTTATCAGTATTTAAATTAACATATGTTCTTGATTTTAGCTTTAATATAAATTATTTCCTCCCAAAATGTTTTTTATTATTTTTTTCTTAGCTAACAGATAAAACTAATGTTTTATTTCTCATTTCATATTGAGAAATAGCCATTTCTTTTTTTTTAAAGATTTTATTGACTGATTGATTTATCTGTGTGTGAGAGAGAGAATGCAGGAGCAGGGAGAGGAGCAGGGAGAGAGAGAATCCCAAGCAGGCTCTGTGCTAAGTGTGCAAGCCAATGGGTTCAACGGGGGGCTCGATCTCACAACCCTGAGATGATGATGCCAGCTGAAACCAAGAGTCAGATACTTAGTCAACTGAGCCAGCCAGGCACCCCAAGAAATAGTGATTTCTTATGGATAAGTTAGTTTTTTGATTTCACAATTGTTCTCATTTATTTAATACTAAATTAGTTCAAAATTAATCTATAATATAATGCAAATAAGATGAATTCTAATTAAAAAGCAAATTTAACAAGTTCCACTACACTAATTTTTCATTACAATCCCAGGCCAGATTTCACACCCTATAATACTATATAACGGTTTGATTCAGGACATTAAAGCAAAACCAAACTTCAAAAAAAAAAAAAAATAGGGCAATAATAACCCTACTTAAAAATAGCAAATATCATAATTTCAAAGTATTTAGACTATAAGTAAAAGTTCCAATTATTTTACCTCCTAGACCTTTAATTTAGGTCCATATTCTACTCAGTACTCCCACCCAAGTCCCTCAATCTTTTAACACATGCTATGTGTGTTTTCGTTGGTATAGGCAATGTATGGCATATAAAGAAATAGCATGCTTGATTTCCACCCCAAAAGAGTTTACAATCTGTTTTTGAGCTAGACATGCATGTGAAAATCAAATATCAAGAGTAGAATTGACATTAGAGAAGTTGGAAAGGTAGTTCTTAATTGCTGAATAAGTGATACAGAAACAAACACGTTTGAGTTCAGACGGGGGAGAGCCGTCTGAGACGGAGGGTATAGGAGCATCTGCTTGATGCCAAGGATTATGCTATCTGCTAGGAATACAAGGAGAGCTTCCAACATTCCAGGAGCTTCCAGTCTAGTCCATGGACTGGCAAAATGTAACCACAAAATAATGCGAGCAGAGTCTAAAAGTATATGTGAGATTTAAATATATACACAACAGACAAAGTAACATTGCAAGTGCAAGGAACAGTTTGGTGGATAGCAGTTTTTTGTACATCAACCATGGATTAGGCACTTTACATATATTACTTTACCCCAGAACAATACTACAAAGTCATTATTACCATTATCCCAATTTCCTAATACAGGGACAGAGTTTGAAAAGTTAAAGAACTTGTCCCAAATCATTCGGCTAGTAAATGGCAGATTTATCATTTGAGCCTACTCTGGTGACAAATTCCCCATCACAGGTGCAAACATTAAGAAAGGAGTCCTTTACAGATTTTTTGTGAGCAGTAAGTCTGTGCTCACCTCTCATTTGGGTATAGATCTATAATCAAATAAAATTCTAAGCCTCCTGTATTACTTCTGTATCAGGTTTTTTGTCTTTCTGTTTGTTTGTTTTTTATTTGTCAGGACATGTAACAAACTACCACAAAATAAGCAGTTTAGAACATACGTTTATTATCTCAGAATTTCCGTGAGCCAGGAGTTTGGGAATGGCTTAACTGTGTGTCTTCTGCTGAGGGTCTCACTGGCTGCATTCAAGGTATCATTCTCATTTGAGGCTAGGGGTCCTCTTCCAAGCACATGAAGTTGTTGGCAGAATTCAATTTCTTACTATTGTAGTATGGAGGCCCTCAGTTTCTGGAGGCCACCATCAGTTCCCTGCCACCTGGCCCTCCTATAGTAGATCACATCTGAGCTGCATGCTTCTTCAAGACCAGTAGGAGAGTTTGTTGCTCAGAGAAGTCCCAGTCTCATTTTCAAAGGCTTTCACCTAATTTCTCCCTCTTGATTATTCAAAGTCACTGATTTGGGATCTTAATCACATATGCAAAATCTCTTTACCTTTCTCATATAACATAATTTAATCAAGAGGGTAACATCCCACTACCCTTCTCATATTTTATTGATTAGCAGCAAGTCACATTTCCTGCCCCCCAGATTATAAAAGGGCATGCATCCCAGAAGGCAAGGGTAATGCAGGGTCGCGTTAAGGTCTATCAGACACACCCCTCTTCACAACATTATGTGTGCTCCCCTTCAACTTTCCTCTTATATAAAGGAAGAAGAGCAATTAAGGGTAATTTGGGGGTATATAAGCCTTACCTGTGAACCTCTAGCTAGAGAGCCGGTATGAGAGAAAGAAAAATGAAACATTTTAAGTATCAAATTTTGAATGCATAGCCTCTGTCAAATTAATGTAGAATTTGGGTCCATAACCCCTTCTTTGTGAACCTCTAGCTTGAGAGTGGGTCTGATGGAAGAAAATAGGAACATTTGGTAAGGGCAGAGGTCAAGTGATAACTGTGCTTTAATTCTTAAACATGAGACTTGGGCAGTAAGGAGATGCCAGACACCCATTTTATGAAGTTCTGGTCATGCACCTGTGGTAGCACATTAATCGAGCATCATTTGGCACACCAGACATTAGAATGCAGCCAGACACAATGCTATGTGGAGTGAGAATCAGTAATGGTAGAAAACAGTCTGAACACCCTACATCCACTAGGAGAGATAACAAGTAAGCAGTCATTCTCTAGATGACTTGTTTTAGTAGAGGCCTATGGGAAAGAAATTTGTAAAGGTTGCTTGATTTGGGGGGGGGAATGCATGTGATGGACAATTGAGTCATTGGAACCTCATATGTTTTGTACAATGTTTAAATCTCTGGTTTGACTAATGAGGAACCCTAAGAGGGGATTTTTCAACATTCACTGACTCAGTGCATGTTTATTACTACAGCTTAAGGGAAGCCAAACAAACCCATGAACCACTATAGTCATGATCTGAAATCTTTGTTTCATGGCAGCCCATAGACTTCATTCTAAAATGAACAGCAAAACTCCATCTAAGTCTAAAGCTGGCTGCATCCCCAGAAGAAACAAAAATGGGGTAAATGACTGTGTGACCTGTCCAGCATAGGCTTGATCATTATTTTAGACCTAAGGACACGCACACTTTGTTCTGTATGCTTATCATTTCTTTGCTCTGATAAATATCTCCAATTCACACAGCAGAGATGCTGTTGACTTTGAGTTTCAACAACAGATGAATTCATTCTGCGAGTATGGGGAGAGCTGGCATTCATCAGGATCAGACCTGGTACTTAGGAAACCAAATGTACCAGACATTCCTAGTCCTCCTCATGGGGTACATAAGCTAGAGGACTTACTGCAGTAACTCTGTAGAGTAACCTATCAGACTGGAACACACCCATAAAGTTCAATTTCTCTCTCTAGCCACATATCTACTGTTGTAATGACTTGTACACTGAAGAGAGACTAGTCTCTACACAGATATTTTAAAGCCACAAACATTAAGTTTGCACTGTTCAGAGAATACTGGACTCAGTTACCCTATAGGCTTTGTTAAACCTAATTTAAAACCCTAAAATTACATCTTATTCAGCTCTTGCCCCTTTGGGCTTTCTAGATATACCTAATACCCTGTCTGGTAGAATCCTCTTACTGAAGAATTACCAGGCTTATAAGCCTTTGAAAGAAATTTTGCCATAGGGAGTCATACTGCTATGATGGAGTTGTCCTAAAATACGCTGTCTTTATGTATTTCACCATTCCTGACATGCTTTTGTTGTAAATCTCACTGAGCATCACTGGTTTATTAGGGAACTGAAAGGTACTGCGAACCTCCAGGCATAATAGAAAATAACCACCTTTTCTATCTAAAATCCTTCAACAAATCAACCCAAAATTTAAAAATCTGGAAGCAATTCTTTTTGTATTATGCCACAAACATAGCCTTATTTTTAGAGTGATTTTTTCCTCCAAATCCTCTCCAATTCCTGAAATTTCATTATCATAGGTTCATAACTTGAGGCTTTAATCATAGTAAAATGTAAATATACCTAGGAGAAAAAGACTTTGTTCTAATAGTTCATATATTTATTTATTTATTTACTGGTTTTGTTTTATAGGAGCAGAGAGAAGATTCTGAAAGTCAGTAGAAGGGGAGAACATGAGGATATAATGTACATGATAAGAAAGCTATATCAAAGTTGTTACTTCTTAAATATACTTAAAGATAGAGGTAACAAATCCCAGGAAATTTATATTAATTATAATCATTGATATTTACATCATATTAAATATATTAATTAACTTCTTAGAATCAGAAAGGCATTATCTAAGCACTGGGGATGAATTATAATCCAGGAGGGGTACATCCATGTAACAAATGAATACCTGAAATCAAGTCAGTTTGACTTTGCTTTGTCTAAATGTTTACAAAATGTCCCAGAAAAAAATGCCAGAGACATAAATAAAAAGACATAGAAATATTAGATATAGTGATAAAGTTGATGAGTCCTTAATTTATTAAGGTATCATAACTGGAGGTTAACATTCCAGAGCAGTTCCCTGGAACAGTATCCACATCATTTCAAAAAACTCCAATTTTATTTTTTTAATTAATCTAAACTTCTATAACAACTATAACTGGTGAGTTATCAGTACTAAAAACAAAAATCCTCCACATGGAAAACATGTATAATGCTGTACAAAATAATAAAAGCAATCTACCTTTTCTCAATGCATGGCCAAGTTTACTTTAAAATAAGGAATATCCTTAGGTGAGAAACAGCAAGGAGAAACTGAATCCAGTGAGCTATGCAGAAATTGTTGGGGGCTAGTCATCAAGAAGACACAACAATTGGTTGACCCATGAGCTGAAACCTGGTAATCTGAGGCTTCTGATCTCCTCCCCTGTCTTTGGAATGTACATTCCATTTGCCTTCCCCGTTCCCAGAAGCTGCCCCAAGGCCATAGACTTGAAATAATGATGTGGTGTTAAGAACACGTGGATGGTATACATGATTAAACCCAGTTAAGGCCTCTGTAAAAACTGTTAAGATTGTGGTGGGCAGATAGATCTACTCATGTTGTGCCCACCCAAGACAAGGCTTGCGTGTAAGTTCCCTTTCTTATTAAACCTGCTACCTACCAGTCTGAGTGGTGTGATTCTTTCTTCAGTATGTACCAGGTTTCTTCATGAGGGCTGGTGTCAGATTACACCTAGGAGCTCCCCAGGAGGTTGTAAACTAAGGGTTGGCAGGCCAGCCTGGAGACTGAAAGAAAAGGATCTCAGGGTCTCAGTCATCTTTGGGGAAAATCCAGAGATGGCCATTAACCTCTATGTGGGGAGGGGTGGCCCATATTTTATGTATTTGTAGACTACTCCACGAGTAAGGGAACACCTTAGAAATGATGGCTGCAGTTATGTGCTTCTCTGAGAAACTGTGCACAGTGTGCTGTGTCAAAAAGCATCCCTGGAAAAGTGAGGAGAGTGAAGAAGAGGATGTTGTGATGATTGACAGTGAAATGGACAAAACACTCTGACATCCAACCCCTAATACAAAGGAAAGCAGAAACACAGCACAGTGAGTTATGGTCCAAGACGGCGACATAAGAAGGCCCTGAAATTGCCTCCCCCATGGAACACACCAAATCACATCTATCAATAAAAACAGTTCCTCCTGAAGAAGAACTGAGGGCTGACTGAACAACTGCTGAACAACCAAAAATAGAAAGCATAGCAAGAGAACAAGAGGAGAGCTGAAGACACAGTAACAAAAGGAAACCGACCCCCTGTGCTTCAAATGACAAAGAGCAGGGATACTACTGAGGGACCAAGAACAAATTCCCCTGTCCTTGGGTACAGAAAAAAAGCCAGTTTAAAGGAAAAACTAGCATATAAAAGAGACAACACTAGAACTCTGCCAAGTGGCAGAAGAGCTGCAGGAACACTCTTCAGGTCAGAGGGACTGGGGAATGGCAGTTTATAGTCCCACTCTACCTTAGAAGCCTAGACTGGAGCAGGGTCCGGACACCATAACAGCCAGGTCTGGATGCCATAACTGCAGGTATGGTATCACAGGGAATTTGTGACCTCTGAAAGTCCAGAGTCTGTAAGCCCACAGCCTGGGTCACCCTGGGATAGGAAAAAAGCTGGGGTTTAAAAGGACTGACGAGCTGCAAGGATGCTCTCTTCCTTTCTACCTCAGAAGGTCAAATTGGAACAGGGTCTGGCTCACAGTGAGCCTGTAACTTCATCAGGCCCAGTGTCTTCAAGCCCATATGAGTCTCTATGGCACTGGGACACAGAAAATAAGCCAGAGTATGCTTATGTTTTTTGTTTTGTTATTTATTTATTTATAGATGTATTTATAATTGTTTTCCTAATTTTTTTGCCTTGTTTAAATTTTTCTGTTTTGTTCTTCTGCCTTCTTTTTTTTCTGTTTTCTTTTCTTCCTTTTTCTTGTTTTCTTTTTTGTTTCTTTTTTTTAATTTTAGCATTATTATTATTTTCTTCTTTCTGAAAAGAGCACTTTTTAAAAGAATAAATAGCATATACAGCCACAGTTCCACCTAGCCAGCAAAAGTCACCAAGTACATACACTTTGCATACGAGACACCATACACAAGACCACTTTTTCAAGTTTAGGAGAAGTAGCCATTCTGCCTAATCCATAAAAACAAACACAGAGAGCCAAGAAAAATGAGGAGACAGAGGAATACACTTCAAAAGAAAGACCAAGTAAAAAGAATTTCAGAAAATAAAGAATTTAAAGTGATGATTGCAGGGGGCGCCTGGGTGGCACAGCGGTTAAGCGTCTGCCTTCAGCTCAGGGCGTGATCCTGGCGTTATGGGATCGAGCCCCACATCAGGCTCCTCTGCTATGAGCCTGCTTCTTCCTCTCCCACTCCCCCTGCTTGTGTTCCCTCTCTCGCTGGCTGTCTCTATCTCTGTCAAATAAATAAATAAAATCTTTAAAAAAAAAAAGTGATGATTGCAAAGATACTCACTGGAGAAACAAATGGAAGATCTCAGCAAGACCTCAATAAAGAGAGAGAATACATTAAGAAGAACCAATCAGAGTTGAAAAACATGAGAACTGAAACAAGAAACGAACTAAAGGGAATCAATAGTAGATTAGAGGATACAGAATATGTCAGTGATCTGGAAGACAGGGTAATGGAAAGCACACAAGCTGAACAGTGAAAAGAGAAAATAATTTTTTAAAATGAGTATATAAAACTCAATACCCTGGGGGCACCTGGGTAGATCTGTCAGTTAAGCATCTACCTACAGCTCAGGTCATGATCCCGGAGTCCCAGGATCTAGCCCAGCACCGGGCTCCCCGCTTAGTAGGGAGTCTCCTTCCCCCTCTGATCCTACCCCCTCTTGTGCTCTCTCACTTTCACTCTCTCTCAAATAAATAAATAAATAAATAAAATCTTAAAAAAACCACAAAAACAAAAAAACCCTCAACACCCAAAAAATAAAAAATGCAATTAACAAATGGGTAGAATAGACATTTTTCCAAAATAGGCATTTTTCCAAAGAAGACATAGATATCCAACAGACACATGAAAAGATGCTCAACATCACTCATCATCAGGGAAATACAAATCAAAACTACAATGAGCTATCACCTCACACCTGTCAGAATGGCTAAAATTAACAACACAGGAAACAAAAGATGTTGGTGAGGATGTGGAGAAAGGGGTAGGTACCCTCTTACACTGTTGGTGGGAATGCAAACCGTGCAGCCACTCGGAAAATAGTATGGAGTTTCCTCAAAAAGTTAAAAATAGAACTACCCTATAACTCAGTAATTGCACTACTAGGTATTTACCCAAAGGGTAAAAAAATGCTGATTCAAAGGGATACCTATACCCCAATATTTATAGCAATATTATCTACAATAGCTGAATTATGGAAAGAGCCCAAATGTCCATTGGCTGATGAATGGATAAAGAAGATGTGGTATATATACACAATAGAATATTACTCAGCCATAAAAAAAAGAATGAAATTTTGCCATATGCAATGATGTGGTTGGAGCTGGAGAGTATTATCCTAAGCAAAATAAGTCAGTCAGAGAAAGAAAAATACCATATGACTTCATTCATATGTGGAATTTCAGAAACAAAACAAATGAATGTTGTGGTGGGGGTGAAGAAAGGGAAACCTACAGAGAACAAATTGATGGTTACTGGAGGGGAATTGGGTGGAGGGATGAGTTAAATTGGTGAGGGCACTTGTGATGAGCACTGGGTGTTTTATGTAAGTGATGAATCACTAAATTCTACACCTAAAACTAATATTGCACTCTACATTAACTAGCTTGAATTTAAATAAAAATTGGGGGAAAAAATTTAAAAATGAGGCTAGATTAAGAAATCTCTTTGACAACATCAAGCAAACAAGCATTCAGATTATAGGGGTCCCAGAAGGAGAGAGAAAGGTATAAAATACTTATTTGAAGAAAGAATAACTGGAACCTTCCTTAACCTAAGAGAGGAAATTGACACCCATGTCCAGCACAGTTTATGTGTGGGCATGTGTGGGACTGGGGATCAGAGCTGTGAGTCATCTGGGGAAGAAGGCAAAAATACTAGTGAATTAAATACCTAAACATGAGAGCACTGAAACCATAAAAATCCTAGAAGACATAGCAGGAGTTTCTTTGATATTGGCCACAGTAACATTTTTCTAGATATGTCTCCTAAGGCAAGGGAAACAAAAGCAAAAATAAACTGTCGAACTACATCAAAATAAAAAGATTTTGTACAGCAAAGGAAACCAACAACAATACAAAAAGACAGCCTACTGAATGGGAGAATATATTTGCAAATGACGTATCCAATAAAGGGTTATTATCCAAAATATATAAAGAACTTCTATAACTCAACACCAAAACAAAACTAAATCCAAAAACCAAAAAATAATCCAATTAAAAAATGGGCTGAAGACATGAACAGACATTTCTCGAAAGAAGACATATGGATGGCCACAGACACATGAAAAGATACTCAACATCACTCATCATCAGAGAAATACAAATCAAAACCACAATGAGATATCACCTTATACCAGTTAGAATGTCTAAAAACAAAAACACAAGAAAAAACAAGCTTTGGGGAGGATGTGGAGAAAAAGAATTACCTATGCACTGTTGGTGGGAATATAAATTGGTATAGCCACTGTGGAAAGAGTAGGGAAGTTCCTCAAAAAATTAAAAATAGTAATACTATACGATCCAATAATTCCACTACTATTTACCCAAAGAAAACAAAAACACTAATTCAAAATATATATGCACCCCTATGTTGTTTATTGAAGCATTTTTTACAATAACAAGGACATGGAAGTAACCTGTGTCCATCAATAGACAAATAAAGAAAATATATATATAATGCAATATTATGCAACCATAGAAAAGGATAAGACATTGCCATTTGAGACAACATAGATCTAGAAGGTATTAGGCTAAGTGAAACAAGTCAGTCTGAGAAAGACAAGTATTATATGATTCTACTCATAACAGGAGTCTGAAAAAACGAATAAACAAACAAAAAGTAGAATCAGACCTATACATATAGAGAACAAACTGATTGCCAGATGGGAGAGGGGTGGTGAGTTGGGCAAAATGGGTGAAGACAAGAGGAAAACGCAGGCTTCCAGTTATGAAATAAATGCCAAGGAAATAAAAGGCACAGCGTAAAGAATACAGTCAACGATATTGTAATAGTGATATAAGAGGACAGATGATTATGTTCACTTGTATTGAACATAAAATAATGCATAAACTTGTCAATTTCCTAAGTTGTACACCTGAAACTAAACAACATTGTATATCAGTAATACTCAAATAAAATACTAACAAAAGCAAAAAACAAAGCACAACTCCCCAGCCAGGGAGGCAGTCCCCAGTTCAGAAAGTGTTCATGATGAGAGAATGTACTCCCGCTGAGCTTACTGATATAGCTGCCAAGTTGTAAGGAAAGGCCAGCAAAAGTATCCAGGCATGATTAATGCAGCTATGGGACAAAGGGGGTGATGCCATTTCTCTGACTGGGCAAGAGGCAGTGCAGCAACCACATGGTGCTCAGGGATGGGGGATTGGTTCAAGTATTCATTCCCTTATATACTGGAATATTCTAGCCTTTAGGGAGGCTTGGCCCAATGAGGGAGAACTTTCTGAACTTGTGGAAACCCAAAAATCTATACAAGAGGTACGACAAATTCTTAGGGAATTGGAAATGAGACAGGAAATTTATGCCCCTGTCTTTAAAGCTCCTGATCAGGCTATATTCACAGCAGATATGAAAGCCAAGATCCTCCAGTGTGCCCTCACGGCTGGTATGGGATGCTGAGATCGATGCTGAGCCCAATGGTGGGACAAGATATTTGTGGTGTTGGATAAGCCATTGATTATATGGGAGAAACTGACGAATCCCAGGGACAGGAACAGGCTATGGGAAAGACTTGAGAGGGAGGAACTCGGAGAGAAAAATGCTTCCCCAATGGGCTATAGAGTTCCAGTAAATGTAAACTGGGAGCAAATGTCATTTGATCTTGTTGCTATGGGGACCCCACCTAAACAGATGGATTGACAATCCAAGGCTGTATTGGTCAACAGGTGGAAAGCCTTAAAACTTGAACAAGAGTTTAGACCTGCCCCATCTGGTCTTACCATCCCTGATGCTCCACCTTCTTCAGCAGAGGCCGCAGAGATACAGTCCTATTTGTGGTGTGTATCTCCCACACCCCAGGAATAGGATACAGTCCAATATTGCCTCCAGGAGAAGGCCATTGGAGGTGATCAGATGTCTCATGTCAACATCACTATTCAGTTGTCCTCCAGAAATAAACAAGAGCTCCGGTGGATACTGGAGCTGAATATACTCTAAAAATGGTAATCCTCAGAAGTTTCCTGGACCCCTCCCCACCATTGATGATAACGGTGGGCAAACAGTTATGGCCAGGAAGGCCCTTTTAACAACGCAGATTGGGCATCCTGCTTCCAAGAAGTTTTTATCTCTCCAACACCAGAAAACATATTGGACATTGATATCCTACAAGGTCAAACTCTGCAAACTTCTATCAGTGAATTCTGCCTCTGGGTTAGAGTAGTCAAATAGTGCTGAGGGGAAACACCAACTGGAAATTGGTAAGCCTGCCACCCCTTGAAAAGCAGTAACTGTCAAACAACATAAATTGCTGGGGGAAATAAGGAGAGAGAAGAAACCATCCAAGAACTGCACCAAGTAGGTGTTGTACTTCCTGCTCACAATGCTTTCAATAGCCTCATATAAACAGGAGAAAAAAAGCCAGATGGTTCGTGGCAAATAATGATGGACTACCAAAAATTGAACAAGGTAGTGCCCTCAATCGTGTAACTGTGCCAACTTTCTACCATCTTAGATACCTTAGCCACAATCCTAGGAGTGTACCAAGCTGTGTTGGACTTAGCAAACACCTTTTGCATTATACTCTTGACTACTGAGTCACAAGAGCAATTCTCTTTCACATGTAGAGGTCAACAATGTACCTTCCAATCACTTCCCCAAGGTTACCTGCACAGCCCCACCCTATTGTGGAATAGTAGCCCAAGCTTCATCTCTGTTCTTCTCCACATTAGTAAAACAAACTCATTGCATTAATAATATACTGTCAACATGTGACTCCCTATCTGCTGCAGGACATTCTGCAGGCTTTGCTGGAACATCTGTATGGGAAGAGGATAGGTGCCGAACTCAGAAAATTCAAGGCCCGGGCACCACCAAAAGGTTTTGGGAGTCATTTGGTTGAGTAAGACACATATTGTTCCAGAAGCTGTGATTGATAAGAGACAAGATTGTCCAATATCTAAGAATGTAAAAAAGGTGCAAGCCCTTGTAGGGATATGGGAGTTGGGAGGACTTGTATTCCCCACTTGGCATAGCGCCTCTGTCTCTTACGTCTCCTGGTAAAGAAAGGGCACGTGTGGAACTGGGGATCAGAGCAGTTAGTCATCTTGGGAAGGCACAAATTCTAGTGAAGAAGACTAAAATTCTGAGCATCTTCCAAGCAGGGCTACGATTTGAGTTAGATGTGCCTGTAACTCTAGAAGGTATGGGTCAGACACTATGACAAAGACAACAAAGAGAGAGTACCACAAGGATTTTAGTCCCAGCTCTAGAAGGGAGTAGAATGCCCCAATATGCCCCTATAGAGCAACAACTCCTAACAGTATGCACAGGTAGAGCTTCTTAGGAAGAAATAACCACTGCAGCCAGTGGGCAGAACTCTGAGTACTTTGGCTGGTGTTCACTCATGAGCAGTTAAACTTTCACACTGACAATTGGGCCATTCTAAAGAGATTAATCCTATGGCTTGGACAATGGGAGGGCAAAGGGTAGATGAACATGAATGAGCCCTTGTGGAGGTCAGGATACATGGGGTTAAAGATTTTTGGGTCTGCCTATAAGAGCCTGAAGCACTCTCCACTATTTTCCACATCCCGAATTCATAAAGCACTGATAACCCCTGGGGCAGTCAGGAAACTGATGCCCTTTCTTGGGTGTAAGATCTAGCAACTAACGCTTCAATAAACACAGTAGAGAGGTGCATAGAAAAAACAACCACTCTTTAACCCAGGTGGGATGGCAAATTGCCAAGGATGCTGGATTGCACCTAATACTGTAAAGGTGCCTTGCCCCCAACTCTTACTGTGGATCAACGTGCGATGCTGCTGAGAACGTTGAGCACTATCAGACCTGAGAAAGGAATTATCTACTGGAATTTGCAATGGGGCATTCCACTGAAATGGATGAGTTACTTCACACCCTTGGAGGGTGTGAGTAAACCCCCTAGCTCTAGGCCAGACAGCTGTAAAGAGAAGTACCAGAGAATCTTTTAGGAAACTAAGAAATAAGGGAACTTCTTTAACCTGAGAAAAGAAATCTATGTTTAAAAAGAAAAAGCAAATATCACAGAAAATTATAAAATGTTAAAAGCATTACATTTAAGTTTAAAAAGTCAGGTCTGTGGATATCATCACTTGTTTTTAAATTTAATAGCTATGTTGGTGTTTGCCTTATTATTATTACTATATAATGTGTACATTGTTATTTTGAACACTTTTATGCTTATGATGTATTTTAGCTAAAAAAATTAAAAAATACTTTAAAGCAAATAAAAATGTGTATTCGTTGGCTGTATATATAAAGTTCATGTTGTACCTAGGGAAATGATTTAAAATTTGAAATCAAGTTTTCTGGCCTCTACTGTCATTAACTGAAGGGCTTGTATGAATAGCTTAACATTTCAGAGCCTCAATTTAGTTTTTAATAAATTAACTGAGTTAGATTCAATATTCTTTAAGATATAGTGGCACACACCATAATTCTTCTAAACCAACTGACGATCATGCTTTAGGTTTTCATCACTTAACCTCAATACCTCCATGTTTTTAGGGTACAGTTTTGTATTCTTGCCAAAAATCACAAAACAAAAATTATGTGAAATTCAAACTCCAATGTCCACGAAGTTTTATTAAAACACAGTCATGCTCGTTGTTTATGCATTATCTATGGCTGCCTTTGTACTATAACAGGGGAGCTGAGTGCATGCAACAGAGATCATATGTGGTAGTCGTGCTACTTTTCACTGCAGTTCAGTGTACAAAATCACAATAACATAGTTATAACCTGACAGCTCTTTATATGCCATGCATATCACCATGCTGGGACTTCATTATTATTTTTTTTTACCACCACTGCATCTTTATCATGTAAAAACAAAAAAATGAAAAGCAGGCTTTGTATTTTTAAGGCACAAGTCAAGTGAGCAGTGTTTTAGGTCACCAAGAATTGTACTTGTTATGCAATCACACCGTAGCTATACTAAAAGATTACAAACACGTTGACATTATCAAACTAAGTACTTATATAGTATTGCTTGCAGCAGCAGAAGAAACGTGTCAAGAGAAAATAAACTTCTTTGTAACTATTGACCTTTCTGTAAGAACACTTGTTCAAAGAGTGGAAGACATGAGGAGAAGAATCAAATAGTCAATTTCTTAAAAAGGAGACATGTTGCCAATACTACTCAGTCATTTAAGATGCCAATGCTGAGTTTAAAGTGGCTGAAAAAAGTCAGCTTCCGTGAATAGGCTGAGTGGAAAAACTTCCAATGAGAATATTTTAAAAGAAGTTGCAAAAACACTAATTCGGGACAAACTGAAATGGAATCTGCTAAGATGTGTTGCAACTGATGGTAGTAAAAATATGTGTGGAGCTAAAAACATGTTTAGTTGGACAAATTTACAAAGCTTGTAAAAATGTAAAGTGTTTAAAATCTATGGTTATTCATTGTATTGTTCATCAGGAAGTATTTTACAGAACACATTGGGATTAGTCCTGTTACTGAACCAATAGGTCAACAGTAAACTTCACTCACTTTTGCCAACTTAACAGTCATCAGTTCCATAAATTTTTGTCAAAAATAAAAACTGAATATCATACAGTAATTTGATGGCCTAAGTTTTATTGTAATTTTTTTAAAAAAATTCAGGCCAAGATGAATTTTTTTTTTATAAATGAGAACTAGCCTCAACCATTATTATTGAACACTGAATGGATTTGGAAATTAGCTTTTGCTGTAGATTTGATCTTTTTCTTCATGAATTCAACCTAAAATTACAAGGCAAACAATATTTATATGCAAAACTTATGCTATGATAAAATCATTATGAGAGATAAGATTTTCGGAATCACATATAATGTCAGGTTGTTTTATATACTTCCCATGCTATCAAAATTTAAAACAAAAAGTAAGACATCCATTTTCACACAAAGTTGAAGTTTGTTTATGAGGTCACAGTGTAGCTGAGCAAATCAAAATCACAATAAGATATCACCTTAATATCTGTCAGAATGGCTAGAATCAAAAAGAGAAGAGATAACAAGTGTTGGCAAGGATGTGAAAAAAAAGGGCACCCTTGTGCACTGTTGGTGGGAATGGAAATTGGTGCAACCACTGTGGAAAACAGTACAGAGATTGCTCAAAAACAAAAATAGAAATACTATATGATCCGGTATTCCACTACTATTTACCCAAAGAAAATGAAAATACAAATTCAAAAAGATATATGCACCCCTATGCTTATTGTAGCATCATTTATAATAGCCAAGATATGGAAGAAACCTGTGTCCATAGATTAATGAATGGATAAAGAAGATATCATATACATAGACAAAGGAATATTGCTCAGTCATAAAAAAAGAATGAGATCTTGATTTTTGCAACAACATGGACAGACCTAGATTGTATTGTGCTAAGTGAATTAGTCAGACAGAGAAAGACAAATGTCATATGATTTCACTTACATGTGGATCTGAAAAATAAAACAAACAAAGAAAAACAGAAACAGACTCAAAAAATCAGAGAACAAACTGGTGGCTGCCAGAAGGGAGAAGGGTAGGGGGATGTGCAAAATAGGTGAAGAGGATTAAGAGGTACAAACTTCAGTTATAAAATAAATGACATTTCATCAATTGAGATATTATAAAAATTTATTTTCTTATTGTATAAGTACCTATCTAGTACCCTTGATTTGGTCTCTTGGTCTGCAAAGGCTAAAATATTTTGCTATCTAGTCTTTTATAGAAAAAATTGCCAACTCTTACCTCAAATTATAAAATTAACCATACCCAACACAGCCTAAGAGGACTTTAGTCACATCTCCTTTTACATATTTATTTAATCAATTCATCTTGCTATATCTTCCTCATCAGGGAACTATCAACATAATATCATCAACATAATAATATAGCAGAAAATTGGAAAGTTGCTCTAACTTTAAGGCAAGATGAAGGCATACTGCTATGCCAATAAGATGAATACTTATTAACTTTGATAAAAAAATTTTTTAAAGCTTCCGCCAGATCAAGTCACATAGTTACCACTTGCAATATTTATTTGCCTCACTAAATATACAACATCTGGACTAGCATATGCAATTGCATTCATCCCTTGATTAAGTTTATTATAATCCACTCTCCTACAGTATCTGTCTTCTGTAAAGGCCAACTTGTCAATTTAAATAGGTATATAAAAAGATCCTCATCCTTGTATACATCATTTAAGACTTTGTTGGTGTCACTAATCTAATTCCCACAGGGATCAGATATTAACGTTGTTTTATTATTTAGGTAATAGTGGGAAATTTCTAGAGCTCCCACATGGCCTTTCTTACTATTTGAGCCCTCACCCAGTTCCTTAACTTTGTATTGATAAATCATGTATTGTGCCCCCCACCCAGAGAAAAGAAAAAAAAAGAAAAGTGAAGTAAAGAAAAGAATGGAAAAGAAAAGAAAAAAGAAAAGTCAATGTGAACAAAGGTCTATGTGTATGGGTTATTCAATAAATTGATATTGGGGCAGCCATCTGTCAATTTTTAAGGAAATATATTCAGATATCCAACTTATACCATATATAAAAATTCCCTAGAATTTGAGACACATATGTAAAAAGTAAACTATAAAGGTATTATAAAAAATATAGGGTATTTGTATAAATTCTCTTTGGTTTTCTAAACGTCTATTTTTTTTTATAGCATCCTGTTTTTAATTCATGTTTACAATATCGTAGAACTCTGAAAATAATGTTTCCTTCTGCTAAAAAAAAAAAAAAAAAAANAAAAAAAAAAAAAAAAGCTTTTGCACAGCAAAGGAAACAGCAAAACTAAAAGGCAACCTACAGAATGGAAAAGATATTTGCAAATGTCTTATCAGATAAAGGCCTAGTATCCGTAAGAAATAGGAATATCGGTAGGAGAAGGAAGGGAAGAATGAAGGGGGGGGTAAACAGAAAGGGGAATGAACCATGAGAGACCGTGGACTCTGGGAAACAAACTGAGGGCTTCATAGGGGAGGTGGTGGGGGATTGGGATAGGCCGGTGATGGGTATTAAGGAGGGCACATATTGCATGGTGCAACTGGGTGTTATACACAAATAATGAATCATGGAACATTGCATCAAAAACTGGGGATGTACTGTATGGTGATTAATATAACAAAATAAAAATTATTTTAAAAAAATAATAAATAAAGGGCTAGTATCCAAAATCTATAAAGAACTTACCAAACTCAATACTCAATCTAGTCAAGAAATGGACAGAAGACATGAACAGACACTTCTCCAAAGAAGACATACAAATGGTAAGCAGACACATGAAGACATGCTCAACATCACTCACCATCAGGGAAATACAAATCAAAACCACAATGAGACACCACCTCACACCAGTCAGAATGGTTAAAATTAACAACTCAGGATACAACAGATGTCAGCGAGGATGTGGAGAAAGGGGAACATTTTCACACTGTTGATGGGAATGTAAACTGGCACAGCCACTCTGGAAAAGAGTATGGAGGGTCCTCAAAAAGTTAAAAATAGGACTACCCTCTGATCCAGCAATCGCACTTCTAGGTATTACTCCAAAGAATACAAATATAGTGATTCAAAGGGGCATGTGCACTCCAATGTTTATAACAGCAATGTCCACAATAGTCCAAATATGGAAAGAGCCCAAATGTCTGTCAACAAATGAATGGATAAAGAAGACGTGGTATATACACACAATGGAATAGCACTCAGCCATCAAAAAGAAAGAAATCTTGTCATTTGCAATGACATGGCTGGAACTAGAGGGTATTATGCTAAGCGAAATAAGCTAGTCAGACAATTATCATATGATTTCACTCATGTGTGGAATTTAAGAAACAAAACAGAGAAACAAAGATGAAGGGAAGGGAAAATAAAATAAGAGGAAAAAAGAGAGGGAAGCAAACCGTAAGGGACTCTTAACTATAGGAAACAAAGTGAGGTTTGCTGGAGGTGGGGTGTGGTAACTGGGTGATGGGCATTAAGGAGGGCACTTGATGGAATGAGCACTGGGTGTTATATGCAACTGATGAATCACTAAATTCTACCTCTGAGACTACTAATATACTGTATGTTAACTAAATTGAATTTAAATATATTTTTTTTTAAAGAGCTTTCAATAGTTACTCAATGAGGGAAATTTGTCAGTTGCTGAATATATTCATTCCTAATATTAACTCAGAAACTGATAAAAATAACCACAGAAAGTTTTCCCAGGGGCGCCTGGGTGGCTCAGTCTTTAAGCGTCTGCCTTCAGCTCAGGGCGTGATACGGGCATTCTGGGATCGAGCCCCACATCAGGCTCCTCCGCTTTGAGCCTGCTTCTTCCTCTCCCACTCCCCCTGCTTATGTTCCCTCTCTCACTGGCTGTCTCTATCTCTGTCAAATAAATAAATAAATACTCTTTAAAAAAAAAAAAAAGAAAGAAAGAAAGTTTTCCCAGACACTAGGCCCACTGAGACATGGATTTGGGCCAAAACTCCATTTACCTGAATACCTTAATTTCCCCACTCTGACCAGTAGTACTCAATAGAATTCTGAATCTGTTACTCTGGCAAAGAATGTTGTCAGAAATCTGTAAAAGTCTGAGTATATCACTTTATCCAGTCCAATATTATTTCAGTAAATGGCTGTAGGTTTGTGAGGAGACAAGAGGAAGATTTGAAATATGTATTTGTAACGGGCCCTCCTCAAGTGTACCCAGCCATTCTCCCATTAGATAGGTGAGGGTCTATGAACTGGCTCTCATTTTAGTTTGAGAAGAGACCATAATTCAATTTCGATGACTCAAGTCAGCTTAGAGTACTTTACTTTAAACGGACAAAGATAGGAACTTTGTGGATTGTCCCTCTTTTTCAGTCCTCGATGTTGCATGATCAATTACTATCTCCAGAAGTCAGTGAAATTCAAGTCATTCCGATTCCTCAGATTATGCCCTGTCAGTATAACCATGTCCTCCTAATCAGTGTAAGTTAAGGGTTCAGGTAATTCATTTCACTGGCAGCATCTCCTACCTTTTTCCTTCTTTCCAGGTCCAAGACAATCACTACAGAATTCTTCAGGGAAGGTGGTGTCCTCCTAATAAATGTAGTTCTTGATGTTTTCATAAAGAAAAAGTCTTCTGAGCCTTCTCTTTCTTAACATTTGGATTCCTTTCTCTACATTATGTTAGTAATTTCTGGCATCTCAGACTTCATTAAATCTGAGCTTCCCTTTAGTCTAGTTTTAGTTAACAAACCAAGCTTTTCTCAACTACTCAAACTAGGGCAGAGTCTCTTTTAAGACCCTCAGATTAATAAATTCAGCCTTATTTAAAATCATGTTTACCTCTCCTTGGTCGAGCACTGTCAGCATCTATTGCAACACAAATCCACCAGACTTTAAAAGTTTTACACATCTTTTCTTGTGTAAACCTTTCCTCTGGGGTTTGAATTTACAGTTGACCTTGTCACTATAGGGATTTTTGGAGGTCATCAAGACGACATGACTGCCCATTGACCCTCAAGCTGAATCTAGGAAATTGGAGACTCCTCAACCCCTCCCCTGTCTTTGGAATATATGCTCTGCCCAATCTTCCCACAGCTGGAGCCACTTTCAAGGACACAACCTTGAGAAAGCAATGTGGTACTGAGATCATCTGGATGTTATATATGACTCAGCCCTATTAATATCTCTGTGTAAAGTTTCAAGATTCTGGCGGGCAGGTGTGGAGATTTACTTATCTTGCAACTGCTAAGAAAAGCCTTGTATGCTAAGTTCCTTGCTTGTTAAATCTGCCACCTACCAATCTGGAGCAGCCTGCCTCTTTCTTCAGTCACTCCTTGACCTCAGTATGGGGGCCAGTTTGCAAAAACAGGCATTCTGACCCCCATTGTAGGAGAAGGCAATAAGGATGTTGATGAGGACTGGAAATGTCAATCCAGCACCTGCCTGCCAGATAACAAGCTCATGTGAGTTTAATAGAAGGTCTTCAAGCAATGTAGATCAGGCGCTCGAACAGATGAAGGAAAGCTTCCACTGACATGGAAAGTTCTGTGAAATTTTGGAGTTTGAAGTATTCAGATGTATCTGAATCCTCCAAAATACCTCTTTCCATATCTCATTGTCCCACCCTCCCAATAAATTTTAAGCTCCACAAGAGATATTTTGAGACTGTAAGATTAATCTATGTTTAAATTTAGGAAATGACAAAATCAGATTCTGTATCTGAGTAAAACTTACCTAAACACTGTGGCTATGATGAAAGAGATTTTTTTAGTGTTGTCACAGAAAATCTCTTGTACTCGGGAGGAGTTAAGATGGCGGAGGAGTGGGGGACCCCTTTTCAGCCGGTCCCCTGAGTCAAGTTGAATAGGTACCAGACCAGCCTGAGATGCAGGAAGATACATCTGGATCTCTACAAACGAACATCTCCAGCGCTGAGTATTGAGGTACGAAGCAGAACCGTGAAACTGAGCACAGATATCGGAAGATAAACGGAAGGGGGAGGGAGTCGCCATGTTTGGGTGCTGGGAAGCAGTAGCCACCTGCACGGGGGAACAGGCGGACTCGTGGACCAGCACCCGCGAGACAGCAGACTGAGACCGTGAGCCAGGATTGCGCGCCACCAGACTTCTCACGGAGCTCCGGTGTGCTCAATAGAACCAGACTGAGACTGAGAGCTCTGGGAGCGCACGGGGGCAGCTGGCAGCTGGCAGTGTTAGAAACACAAAGGACAGAGACGCACCGGCCCTGGAAGTGAGGGCTGGGATGCTGGGTGTGGGGAGCACATCCCGGGACACTTCAGGGTTGAGCAGCACCAACAGAAACAGAGTTAAAGTGCCAGAACATCGGTGGAGAACGGGCTGCAATCCCTCTGTTCTGAGACAGAGGCTGAGATTCGGCCACTGCTGCTCTGACTCTCAGAAGAGGCACAGCAAACTGCCAGGGAAAGCCGCCAGAGAACAAAAGCCTGGAAATACTGGTTCACAGCGTGCCCATCCCCATCCCCCCTCACAGGGGACAGGGAGACTACCCAAACAGGGTTGCCTGAGTATCGGCGCGGCAGGCCCCTCTCCCAGAAGGCAGGCTGAAAAATCAAGAAGCCCACATCCCTAAGGTCCCTATAAAACAAGTGTGCACTGCCTGGGCTCCGGTCAATAATTTCGGCTCTGGATAACCCCGCAACCTCTCCTCATCAGAATGACGAGAAGGAGAAATCCCCCCCAGCAAAGAAAAGACAATGAGTCTGTGGAAAATGGATATGGATACAGAACTAATGGATATGGATATAACCAAATTATCAGAAATGGAGTTCAGAGTAACAATGGTCAAGATGATGTGTAGACTTGAAAAAAGTATTAACGAAAATGTTGATGAGAATATAGAATCTCTTAGGGTGGAAATGAGAGCGAATCTGGCAGAAATTGAAAATTCAATGAATCAAATGCAGTCAAAACTAGAGGCTCTGATGGCCAGGGTGAATGAGGCAAAAGAACGTATCGGTGAACTGGAGGATGGGTTAGTAGAAGAGAAAGCTAAAATAGAAACTTGGTTCAAAAAAATCCAAACTCAAGAATGTAGGTTACAGGAGATTACTGACTCAATGAAACGTTCCAATGTCAGAATCATCAGCATCCCCGAGGGGGTGGAGAAAAACAGAGGTCTAGAAGAGATATTTGAACAAATGTAGCTGAAAACATCCCTAATTGAGCAAGGAAACAAGCTTTCTTGTCCAAGAGGCAGAGAGGACCCCTCTCAAGCTCAACCACAACAAACCTATGCCAAGTCATGTCATAGTGCAATTCGCAAATATTAGATCCAAGGATACAGTATTGAAAGCTGCCAGGGCAAAGAAATTTCTCACGTACCAAGGCAAAGGTATCAGAATTACGTCAGAACTGTCTACACAGACCTGGAATGAGAGAAAGGGATGGGGGGCATTTTTAAAGCTCTTTCAGAGAAAAATATGCAGCCAAGGATCCTTTATCCAGCAAGGCTGTCATACAGAATTGATGGAGAGATAAAGACCTTCCAGAATCACCAGTCATTGACCAATTTCGTAACCACAAAATCAGCCCTACAGGAGATATTAAGGGGGGTACTATAAAGGTAAAAAGGCCCCAAGAGTGATAAATAACATAAAGTCACAATCTATAGAAACAAAGACTTTACTGGAAACATGGCATCATTAAAATCATATCTCTCAATATTCGGTCTCAATGTAAATGGCCTAAATGCTCCCATAAAGTGCCACAGGGTTGC